>NC_040036.1:54003933-54088031 GCF_003713205.1 Coffea eugenioides | reverse complement strand
AAATCAGTCCATGGCGTAAAAATCATAAAGTTTCCATGTTCTTGGACAAGTGCAGACGAAGTAAAAATCCAGAAGCCTTGTATCGAAAAAGGGTGGTAAGCAATATGTTTTTTTGTTAATTTTGAATATTCTGCCTTTTGAATTCAAGCTAGGAATGAACAGTTTAGTCTTTGACATTATAATTCCAGCTCAACATTAGGACAACTTGGGTTTCTTTGGAACGTTAGAAGCAAGAAACAAAAGAGATCATGGATTGATTGCCTTAAAAGATACGAAATTATTTATTCATAGCTGAAGTATAGTATTGTCTTACCAAAGGAAAAAAATAAAACATCTGCTGATGTCAAATACATTAATCTTTTAATCATACACGAACATTATCAGTGCCCTTTTGTTCGTAAAAAAATCCATAATCCTATGTCTTCATTGGTAACTTTGGGAAATCAGCTTGTGTCCTGATGATTTTGTTTTTAACCTTATGTGCTAATGATGTTCTGCATGCAGTTAACCTATTTTCATTGTCTTGTAAATATTTTAAGCAGTTTTAGGTAACATTGTACTTTCAACCTTGAACTGTTTAGGTTGATTATTTTAGAGGTAACAATCCAGAATCAGCATTGGAATGCCTAGAAGAAGCTGCGAGATCAGGCCATGACGAAGCTGCCTATGCCTTGGGAATAATTTTCGTCTTTGGTGGGGATGAATTAAAGCGGAAAGGTATGACTCTGCTTAGCGCCATGAAGAAATCAAGAATTCAGAAACGGAGAGTGAAACATTGCCATGACAATTTGTGAAGGATTCTGAAGATGATTTGGGTAAAAATTTCTTTGGTTCTAAGCCAAAGGCCCATTTGTTGTGCCATGCAACATAACAGAAAAAGAGGTTGGCTTATGGATGAAATTGACGAAGAGGAGAGTACATGTCTAAGTTTCAATGTTTGCAAATCGTTTTTACGCACAAATTTGTAACCAACTGCATTATACTATGTTTAGGAACTGAATGAACAACTACGTTTCACTCTTTTGATATAAATGAATGAAAATGTAATTTGCTACTTTTGCCCCTTGATCAAGGTTGTTGTGGAGTTGATGGAATGATTCATGAAGTTAGTTTCACGAATTTCTAAAAATCCGGTGATGCAACAAAAGGTGAGGAGTATCATATTGGATTGGTTTTTTATGCCTTCGGAGGACATTGCACGGTAGTCTGCAAGGCTCGTTACGGTCTATATTTAGCAATCTACATATATACATAAACGTACTTAACGTTAGTACTTCATACAGATGCAAAATCAACAGAACACCAAAATAGTTAAAAGTGTATGAAATTGAAGAACAAAAGATGATATTTACAAGCTAAAGAGGAAAATCGTAGGCAGTGATCAACATGAATGGTTACTGTAGTGAAGTTAGAAGTATATTAAATACATAAGTAATGGTGTTAGATTAATTGTAAAAAAATTTATGTATGGAAAGGAACATTTGAGCAAGCTAACAACTAATTAGCATATCCAGTGACCATAATTAGCTACCCGACTCTTTGTGGCTTTCCTCCATTATAACAACAGCGTACCCATTTTCGTTATATAGAAATTCAGTTATCGGATAGAGTGAAAATGAACCCGTTGTTGAATAAAAAACCACCTCTTTATGGGGGGGCCTTTCCTTCCGGGTGTGGAAAAATTCCCCACCCGTTCTACTGCCGCCCAACGAGTTTTTGTTTGGTTACGTCATAACAGAGTATGTCTGATACCATTTTTATGTTTCGGTCCAAACAGCTGTATCGAAAACGAAAACAATACACCCTTGAAAACCAAAAATTTTGTAAGTGCTAAGGCTGCGTACAGATTGAAATTACCATGTTTGGCGATCGGCATCTCAGTATGTTACAGTGTTCACACAAACCAAATCACATACAGTTGGAAAAATAGCACGGTGGCTGAATAAAAGGTAGGGTCCGACGTAACAATTCCTCCATTATAACAGCAGAATACCCAGTTTCCTTAATTGATTATTTAGTTGTCGGATAGGATGAAAGTTAACCTAGAAATGCCACAAAAAACCAACTGTTTATGGCATTTCTCAATTACAAGGACGTAGTACCCAAGGGGCCGTAAATGATGTTTTAAGTACACGCTCATTAAAATTAAACCCACTGTTGAATAAAAGACCGTCTCTTTATGGATTTCGTACATTGCATGCACAGAGCACCCCTGTTCCTTAAGTAAAAATTTAAACACTGAAAAAAGTGAAAGAAAAAGGGAAATTCCAATAAAAGGCAAGCTCTTTGGGGCTTTCCTCCGGTATAATAACAAAGTACCCATTTTCGTTAAAGCAAAATTAAGTTATCGGAGTGAGTGAAAATTAACCCGTTGTTGAGTAAAGAACCTGCTTGTTATGGCTTTTGTCAACTACAACGACGTAGTACCCAAGCTGCCGTAAATGATGTTTTAAGTACACGCTAATTAAAATTGAACCCATTGTTGAATAAAAGACCGGTTTTTTATGACTTTCCTACACTGTAACAACAGAGCACCCCTGTTCCTTAAGCAAAGATTTAAACACCGGAAAAAGTGAAAGGAAAAGAGAAATTCCAATACAAGGCTAGCTCTTTGTGGCTTTCCTCCAGTATGACAACAAAGTACTCAATAGATAACTAAATTTTAATTTAGTTATCGGATAGAGTGACAATTAACCCGTTGTTGAACAAAAAATCAGCTCTTTATGGTTAGTCTACATTACAACGACGTACGACCCAAGGTGCCGTAAATGATAAAATTATGTATACCAAAACAGAATATTAACCTGTTGATGAATAAAAGATCTGCTCTTTATGACTTTCTTATATTATAGTGACAGAGTACCCATTTGTGGCCGTCCAACATACTTTCCTTACTCGTTTGTGGTCTCAATCACTTACTCCTCCTGTTCCCCCACCTTTCCACACCTCTTCTTGGACTAATAAACATACCGCAGCAACATCCACTATTATATCCATTTTTCATTTATTCATCATACAAATGCTACCAATTTACAGTTTTGCTGCATGAATTGCCCAATTTACCATAACACACCTGCTCTTTATGGCACTCCTCCAACATATGAACAAACCACCCGCTCTTTATGAGTGATTTACTTTTACATATTTAATTGACGTTAAATGTATAATCCACCCATTTACCTTTCATAAATGTAGGATACCAACAGATAACAGTTAAAACAAATTCACAGATAACAATAATACAATTAAAAATAAAATTACAGTTAAATAATAGTATAATTTGAATTATAATTATATAATTGTTTTGGTAAGTTGTCCATAATCACTAATGTTATGGCCAACACAAAAAAGCCTACCGCTTACATAGGTGCATTGCTTCTTCCGTTGTTTTGCTCTCTCAGCACTCGCACAACAGCCACTTGAAGACATTGCCTCCCAAAATATTGTTCACCCACTGCCATTAACATATAAGTTGCATTAAATTACTGTTCCTCCTACATACAGTGCCAGATTAATCAAAATCTCTCCATTCATATTGGTGGCTCGGGAAGTGCAACATGAAGAAGATGATCGAACCCCAGCACACCTTTCAGCACGACCGCCCTCATTGCTACGTTATATTCGAAGAGGAACATGTTAACGGCTATCTTGAAGCACTCTTGACTTGACATTAACTGTGGTGACATAAATAGAGCATTAATGTTTTGAAAGGCAGCAGATGAGACATTTGTATAAGGCGCAGTTATTGTTATGTCAAACCTTAAGATTCAATCCCGGATGAAACTCATTTATGTGCTCCATGAACTTCATAATGTATAGTCCGCAGTCAAACCTAAAACAAAGTAAGCAATGGGTTAGGGAGGTTGGACTGAGAAACCGTATAAAGTGTAAGGTTAGAGTCGTAACGTGTTGGTTTGGCGAGGACACCACGATGCCCTTTCAATGGGAAACTGCCACATGTTCTGCTTGTACCGTGGTCCAAAATTGAACAACAGAGCCTCGTGAATTCTGCGCAGCTACATGGAGTGAAAGCAAGAAAAAAGAATTACGATCTTATGTGCTGGCTTATAAGTAAACATATGTACATATTACATTAGTTGGGGTGGGTTGGAGAAAGGGCAAAGGCAGGACTTATGATTTCTGACTAAACTAGACTCGTATCAGATGGCTTGAAAGTGAGGAGGTACATCTTAATGTCAAACAATACTATGTTGAGGTGGGTGAGTGGATGAGTGCTGACAAACTGACAACTAATCATGTAATTGCCTCACGGCCAGCATTTTGTTCTTCATCAGGCAAACTATCGTATATAAGTACTCTGTCGTCGGTCATGTCTACGATGCAGAGGAACTGGTGCTCACATCGATGGTTCATTGGGACACAAATCTGCAAGCCACGAATGCAAGAAACAAAACATGTTATGATTACACCATACAGACAATCGTATGTGAAAGTATCAAGTCTGCTGTAACTTCAAAACCATCCAACAGACAGAACAAATGCCTATGCCACTTGTATGCCATACCTTGCTGCAGGCATACACAGGTCCGCCAAACGATGCCTCTGTTAGGTAGTCCATATACAATGTCTTGGCAGCCACATTGGTTGACAATACCAGGTGCTATTCGCGAAAGAAAATGTCAGTTAATGAGACGAAGCAGAAACAATATTTGGGTGGGTGGACATGCCTTACGTAAACTTAATAGATATGCTATTCATGTATGCTTCAAAGTAGACGAGATGGTGACACATGCTTATTACACACACTTGAACGCTGACTAGGTGGAATGTCAAATAGCATGTGCACAACATAAGATGCACAATTAACTCTGCAAATAAATGTGTTGGGCAATGAATATTTGGGTAAGCAGGAAGTTCAAGAGGACCTTCAACTTCGTGTTTAAGTACAGCTAAAACATGTTCATACATATGTTCAATAACTGGCGTCCGTATAACCTACCTTTTGTAAACACAGCCCAAAAAATGGCTTATGCGTACCTAGACAACTACAGGGAGAAACCATGTTGCTGCCGTGGCAAATGGGTTGAGTCGCCGAAATCGACAAGTTAGCCAAGCAGCATAACAGTTGATGACTTGCAGCACAACATGAGGGATGTAATTCAGTTTTGTTATAATTGCCACACATATTACTTGGACCGCATTTAAAGTTAGGAGGTACTAATTAGCATGATACCTCAGAACTTATCCAAATTCCGGGAGACAGACTCATTAGATGGTCTCGACATGCAATCTGACCCAACATCAGGAGCAGCGTTTCACTGCATGTTACAATAGGAACGCGTGAGCATGTGTACGTATGAAAATAATGGTACGTGAAAGCAACAATAATACCTTTGCATATGCCGATTGTGGAAGATGAAGTCAACGACCTGGGCAAACGTGTGAAGTGGTAAGTATCCGCAATCCACTCCATTGTTGTCCTACGATTGGTGCGGCATAAGACAGCGTTAGGGACAAGAACACGTAAGACAGGGGTTATTGTGAAGCATTCAGTCCACAAACACTTATACATATATAACACAAAATCACTTACTCCAACGTTGAATATTTGGTTAAGCGATGATGCTTCTGATTTGAGAGTGGACTCACTCCACAAAACTTACCCTACACATTATGAACATGTTAGCATAATGTACGCCATCTGTCACACTGACACGTGCGTGCACATCATAGTTATCAATTACACCGCTGGGGATAAGGGATTTGGGGTATATGCCATATAGTGTAACGTGGGCAAGCATGGACACTATATAACAGCCACCTTTTGCCGACGCCGCGCTGATGTCTGTAGCTTGCCTCTCAGTTTATAAGTTGCTGAGCTTTTGTGAGAACCCTCACTTTAAAACATAATTTCCTCAAATTACTTGCCTTACCCTAAGATCTAAATCACTTATTATATGCTCTTACATTATATTCTACATGTGTTACAATATTTTTCATGCATTACATTTCATTTCCTTTTACTTGAAGTAAAACATTTTCTTGAGTTGGTTTTAAATAATTCACCACTTGCATTTTTCCAAGTGTTCTTTTATTTGTGGTAGGGACTTTATATGAGGGGTTAAAGGTGTTAAATAAGTATTGGTACATTTGGAAGGATTGAAACATCATTAGTCAAAGAATTAAGAGAAGGTTTGGACAAGAAGTGGGCTATGTGGCAAAACCATAGCTAAGTATTTTGTTTGACCAAAGGTTAGAAGACAATTTAAACTAAGTTTAGCCTTTTTTTTTCTCCTTGTGGCCGAACTCCTTGAGGCTTGTCAAGGAAGAGAGAGAACTCCATATTCTTGTTTTCTAACCCTAGTTGATCAAGAGCAAAAACCAAAAGAGAAAGATCTTGAGTTAGTGAGAAACTTTCCTCCAACCCTAGTGCTTGATTCAAGCTTGAAGCTTTCATTTTGGTGGATTGATTTGGTGGTTCAAGTTTCTTACAAGAGAGGTAAATATTCTTTAAATGATAGTTTTATGGTGTTTTATCATGTACTTTAAGCTTTAATGGCAAACTACAAGTTGTTTTGCTTGAGATTTGGGGTTAATCTCTTGAATTAAACAAGTAGTAGTTGAGTTAGTTAGTATGCCTACCAAGTGTTTGGTGAAATGTTTGAACCTTGCTCATGGTTGTTTATGAATTATTAACATTTTTTAAACCTCTTTTGAGTTAGATTTAACACTTGATATGTTGTTTAAGTGAAAATCATTAGAGGATTAAGGTTAGATGAATAGAGGAAATTGTGGACTATTTTCATCTCCATGGCTGACCGGTATGAGAAGGAGGGGTTTCTTCTTGATCTTTGTGGTTTCATTGTACCTTAATCAACCCTAATAAACATGGCTAGACATTGGTTAAACTCATGTATGAGTTGGAATGAAATTTGAGCAAGTAAAGTGGTGGACTGGTTTGGTTTTCTTGATGGCTAGACTGCTATGGATATTCTTAATCATGTTTATGTGTTACATTTTGAAATCCAATGGTTCTAGGTGATGTGACTCCCTGTATATGAACTTTTGAGGACTGATTTGGGTGAATTTGAACCAAAATAAATGAAGATAGCACCAAGAACTAATGTAGTTTTGCTTGAGGTTAGGGCTGATCCAGAGTTGGAAAATCAGCCGATTTGTCTGAGCTACTGGTACTGATAGCAGACTATCTAGAGTATGAATTTGGTACCGTTGAAAAGCCCTTCGAATCTAGTTTCCAACGCCATCAACAGTACCTAATTCCGACCTTCCTACAGTGAGATATAACCGTTTTTCCAAAACTGCGCGGTCTCGACTGTTTTACCCGTGAAGAACCTTTTCAGCTCGAATGAAACTTTTATTTTGCCGAACTTTCACGCACCTACTAAACTTGTTTTCTCATAAACTTTTACTGCATTTTGGACCAAATTTGCATGATGAATTGTATGGCTTTAACCACTCACTTGGTCTCTTAATGAGCCTACGATTGAGTGAGAAATGAATCCAATTTGTTAACGATTTCACTTGTTGCCCTAAGATTGGGAAACGAAGGTGGTCGTAACTGAGATATTTGACGTTTTACTACTGCATTGCTTGATAGGTGAGTGTTCCACTACCTGCTACCTGCTTATGTGAGATATCTGAATACTTGATTTACGACTGTTTGAGCCAAACCTTGTTTTGATAAAAATGGAGGCGAGCGTGTACTTTATCGCACTCGACCTCCCTCACTTTCCACTGAGGCTCTATGTACTACTATTATGAGATGTGATTTCTCTATATGTGACTGTACTTGAGTTGTTTGGGTGATACCCCCATCAACTACTGCTATTGTTTGGGTACCCAACCTCATTGGTGAGTCGGTTCTATAGAGCCAGTAAGGGCTTGATCGAGAAGGGCAATAAACCTTGGGAACTGTTTACTGAACACTGGAAACCGGTATACTCGAGTTTTACCTAACTACTGTTTATGGAGTGCGGGCCCGGTAGGGGTTTGACTAGTGGACGGAGATTGGAGAAAGTGGTGTTCTACGGACTTTATATTCTTTAAATACAAACGTTGACGGAGAGTCAACGGACCTTGGTATGATCAAGCTCAAGGGGATTTGGCTTTTGGAAGCTACCCATATCCTTGAATTGAACTGTGATTAAATTGTTGTTGTACTATACGGTATTTATTTGGTTATTTTATGCCCTTATTTGGCTATATGCTTACTTGTTTACTTGGAACCTCACTGAGTTTTAGCTAACCCCACTCCCTTTGTTATCCTTAACAGATCGGGAATGGACTAACGGTCAAGAGCTTTCTTAGCTTTATTTTGCTTGAACTTATAACCTTTTGTTAAGACGACTGTACTTTTGACTTTTGTAAGTTTGAATTCATAAGTTCGACTTATGTTATGTAATTATAGTATGGAGTGGTAAGTGTGACCTTTAGCTAGCCATTTTATGTTTGGAAGTTGGCTTGACGTTTATGTGCCATTAGGGTTTGTACGCTTCAAATTGAAGTTATTTCACTAGTTATCTTGAATTGCTAGTTCTTTGATCGACCGAGTCCCTGCGAGAGCTGGGCAGGCAGTCCGCTGATACCCTAGGATTCGTCCTAGGGAAAGGTAGGGCTGTCACAGGTGGTATCGGAGCCTAGGTTTGAATTGGCCTGGGCGATTTAGAAATTTTTGACTTGAGAATTATATTGATTATTCCCTTTAAGAGTACTTAAGTTTATCTACACTTTTGTGTAAGATGGATGAATCTAGTGGCCCTAGCGATAGATCGGTTGGCGAGACGTCCCGTGGAGTACTCCCGATGATTAAGTATCAGATCCGGCCAAGAGGGGCCACTGTACGTTGGAGTCCAGCCAATCATTTTCGGCGTTGCGAGTGCCGCCATACCTATGTGTATCCTAATACAGTCGTTTTGGCTGTGGTAGAGGAAAGGAAGGAGTTAGCAAAGAACAATGCTAGGCTTGAAGGCGAAGTGAATCAACTGAAGGAAACTAATAAGATACAAGCCGAGCGGATTAAGGAGCTCGAGTATGATGTGGTCGAGGGCCAAGAAAGGATGGATGACCTTTGCACGCAGTTTGGAGAAGCTCAGGAGTGCATGGTCAAGAGGGCCATGAAAGTAAGGAATAGAGCGGAGTCCATTCTGAATGTTTGTGATGATCTACTAGGAGAAGCGAGCGATGAGACTTCTCACATTGGAGATGGTACGGGAGCTGAACCCGCCAAGGTTGGGGGGTCAGCTAGTCCAGCCACGGACTAGGCCTTCACTATTAGGGTAGGATAGTGGATAATTTTGACCTTTGTACATAGAAAGGTTAGGGGATGTGGTGACTCGGTGGTTGTACAGCTTTCTTTTGACCACTTGCACTAAGTTTTTGCTTGATATGACTGTACAACTATATCTGTACTTTTGAGGCTCGTAGTTGATACTTTTGGTCTTGTTATCTTGTAAATGACTACTATGAGCTTTTTAATGTATAATGCTTTGATCTTTGACTTTGACTTTGAATTTCACCTTGATTTTGACTTTGACTTTATTTCGGCATTGGTTTTTAACTGCTTTGCATTTTCCCTCGCTTATCGTAACTTCGATTCCATTTCTTATTTAACTTTTAAATATGAATAAGCATCTATTGTATACCCATATTTGCTTACCCTGTTAGTTATTATATGTGGACCCTAGGCCAGTGAGTAATAATGGAGACTAGGCGACAATGTGGTCGGGGCCGTGGACGTGGATCCAGGCAGGTTCAGGACCAATAGGAGGAACAGGGATCGGTAGCAAATCAGAACCAGGGACCCAGAGTTGAAGGAGGGGACCAGGTAGCTACGGCTATCAATCGTATGACTGATTTACTAGCCCGTTTGGTTGACCAGCAAGGTCAAGTACATGGTAACCAACAAAGAGACCTTGAGGTTGGTGAAGATAGGGCCCTGGAACGTTTCCAAAAGTTCGCTCCTACAAAATTTCTTGGGGGACCCGATCCGGAAGTTGCCGAGAACTGGTTGGAGCGAATGGAGGATATATTCGCTGCGTTACATTACACTGAAGAGAGGCAAGTAATTTTTGCCGTTTTCTAGTTAGAATGTGCGGCCCGTTTCTGGTGGAACGTAGTAAGTGCCAAGTGGGAAAGGGAGCAAACCCCACATACTTGGTTAAACTTCACTAGGAAATTTAATGAGAAGTTCCTTCCGCCCTTAATCCAGGAAAAAAGGAGGACGAGTTTATCAAACTGCGCCAAGGCACTTCAAGTGTGGCGGAATATAAGACCCAATTCACCTGACTCTCCAAGTTTGCTCCGGAATTGGTAGTTAGTGAACAAAAGCGCATAAGGCGGTTTATACAAGGATTGAATGTAGAATTCAAAAGGATCTAGCCGCTGCTCAAATCGATACCTTTAAAGATGCTCTTGACAAAGCTCAACGAGTGGAGCAGGCTCGACTTCAAGTTCGGACCTTTCAAGCCAAGAAACGTGGTGCATCTAGTAGTTCTCCTGGGCGAGATGATCAGAATGTACCACCTCCTAAGTTTGGAAGAGGTGCGGGTGGAGTTTAAATTGTTGGGACACAAAAAGGAGGAGCTCCATCTAGAGGGACTCAAAGTGGAAAATGACAAGGGCAACATAGGACCCTCTCCCAAGGAGTTCCCATACCCACTCCTCGCGCAAGCTGTGGATATTGTGGTAGGGCAAACTACACCACGAACGTGTGCTGGCGAAAATTGAAGAAGTGTCTCCGTTGCGGAAGTTCCGAACGTCAGATCGCCACTTGTCCTGTTAAGAACCGTGAAGGGAACGAGGGTGCATAGCCGGAGAAGTCAAACCCTAAGCAACCCACTTCTAGTAGAAGTAGACCCAAAACCCCTACTAGGGTTTTTACTTTGGACCATCAGCGAGTTCCTGAATCATCAGAAGTAGTGGAAGCTACGGTCCCTGTATTCCACCGATTAGCTAAGCTTTTAATTGACCCTGGGGCAACCCATTCTTTTGTGAATCCTGCCTTTATGTATGGTATTGATGTGAATCCTATTAAATTGCCCTATGACTTAGAAGTAAAAACACCTACTGGGGATCAAAACTTAATTACCAATATGATTTATAAAAATTACGAGATTTGGGTAGGAGAATGGAAGTTGGTGGGAGACTTGATAAGTTTAGATCTTAAGGGGTACGACGTGATTATAGGCATGGATTTGTTGGCCCGCTATAACGCCCAATTGAACTGTAAAACTAAGGTGGTGGAATTCTCTATACCTGGAGAGGCAACTCTAAGACTGGATGTGGAGGTAGGTTAGCCTCGTCTGCACTTGTTTCGAGAATTCGAGCTAGAAAGTTATTGAGTAAAGGGACGCAGGGTTACTTAGCCTTCTTAATTAATACTCTTGGAGATAAGATGAAACTGGAGGATGTTTTAGTAGTGAATGAATTTCCTGATGTCTTCCCCGACAAGTTGAAATTGATACCACTAGAGAGGGAAATAGAATTTAAGATCGATTTGGTGCCTGGAATTGCTCCTATTGCAAAAACACCATACCGAATGGCCCCCGCCGAAATTAAGGAATTGAAACTGCAGTTACAAGATCTGTTAGAGCGAGGGTTTATTCGAGAAAGTGAGTCACCGTGGGAAGCACCTATGTTATTTGATAAAAAGAAGGATGGTAGTTTGAGACTGTGTATTGACTATCGTGGCTTAAATGATGTTACGGTGAAAAATAAATACCCTTTGCCACACATTGATGAATTGTTTGACCAACTGCAAGGAGCAGTGGTTTTCTCTAAGTTGGACTTGAGGCAAGGCTATTATCAACTCCGAATTAGGCAGGAGGATATACCTAAGACTGCTTTTAATTCTAGATATGGACATTTTGAGTTCGCCGTGATGCTTTTTGGTTTAACAAATGCTCCTGCCGCATTTATGGATTTGATGCATCGAGTCTTTAAACCCTACTTGGATCAATTTGTCATAGTGTTTATCGATGATATTTTGGTGTATTTTAAGACTCGAGAGGATCACGAACGGCATTTAAGAATAGTTTTGCAGATTTTAAGAGAACATCAGTTATATGCCAAGTTTAGCAAGTGCGAGTTTTGGTTTGAGCAAATTTCTTTTCTGGGGCACATAATATCTAAAGATGACATTTCTGTGGATCCAGTAAAAGTAGAGGTTGTATCTGAGTGAAAACGATCGGAAACCCCAACTGAGGTCCGTAGTTTCCTAGGTTTAGCTGGTTATTATCGTCGGTTCATCAAAAATTTCTCCAAGTTAGCCTGTCCTTTAACCAACCTGACCAAGAAGCATGGTCAATTTGTCTGGAATTCTAAGTGTGAAACTAGTTTTCGGGAGTTAAAGAAATGGTTAACGTCAGCACCTGTTTTAGCTTTACCAAATGGGAGAGATAGTTTCATTGTATATACGGATGCCTCAATGGAAGGTTTGGGATGTTTTCTAATGCAAAATGGGAGTGTAATTACGGATGCCTCTAAGAAGTTAAAATCCCACGAGCGAAATTACCCCACTCACAACTTAGAATTGGCCGCTATGGTTTTTGCACTAAAGAAGTAGAGGCATTACTTGTATGGAGTGACTTTTGAGGTGTATACCGACCATAAGTGATTGAAATACCTACGCTCTCAGAAGGAGTTAAACTTGAGACAGCGTCGGTGGGTGAAATTTCTTTTGGATTATAACTGTACAATTAACTACCACCCGAGCAAGGCCAATGTTGTAGCGGATGCTTTAAGTCAAAAAGTGCAAGTAGCTGGATTAATGGTAAAAGAATGGAATTTGTTGGAAGAGGTGAGTGAATGGAACCCGCGATTAGACCGACAGAGGGTGATTTTCTGCAATATTACGGTAAGATCTGATTTGTTGGACCGAATTAAAGAGGCTCAAAAGAATGACCAGATGGTGCAAAAGTGGACAGAAAAAGTGCAAAAAGGGGAGATACAAGACTTTAATGTGAGTTCCGAAGGTATCTTGAATTTTCGTGATCGGATAGTGGTACCGCAAGATGAAGTGATAAAAGGGGATATTTTGGAAGAGGCACATCGATCCAAGTATACAGTACATCCTGGAAGTAGTAAAATGTACCAAGATTTGAGAAGGCTGTATTGGTGGGATAAAATGAAGAAGGAAATTGCTCAGTTTGTCCAAAAATATTTGGTGTGCCAACAAGTGAAAACTGAACATCAGAAGACCTCAGGTCTTCTACAACCTCTGGAAATCCCTGAGTGGAAATGGGAACATATTACTATGGATTTCGTATCAGGGTTACCCCATACCCAAAAAGGTCATGACGCCGTTTGGGTAATAGTAGACAGGTTGTCCAAGTCTGCTCATTTCTTACCTATAAATATGAGATACTCTTTGAAGAAATTGGCCCAACTGTACATGGACGAGATAGTGAGATTGCAAGGGATCCCCGTAAGGATTGTTTCTGATAGAGACCCACGGTTTGTGTCCCGTTTCTGCAACAATTACAAGGAGTCTTGGGGACCAAGTTGAACTTTAGTACAACCTATCATCCCCAAACTGATGGACAGTCGGAGAGAACCATTCAAACACTTGAAGACATGTTGAGGACCTGTATTTTGGATTTTGGTAGAAGTTGGGGACAATACATGGCTTTAGTTGAATTCGCATATAATAATAGTTACCATTCTTCCATACAAATGGCACCGTATGAAGCTCTCTATGGAAGGAAATGCCGATCACCAATATTTTGGGATGAAGTAGGGGAAAAAAGGGTTTTAGACCCAGTTGCAGTACCATGGATCGAGAATGCGTATGAGAAGGTGAAAGTGATACGTCAGAGGTGCTTCAGACAGCTCAAAGTCGACAGAAAGTTATGCTGATAATCGACGAAAGGACTTGGAGTTTGAGGTTGGGGACAAGGTATTTTTAAAGGTTACACCACTTCGAAGTCTCACGGCAGGAAAAGGAAAGAAGCTTCAACCGAGATACGTGAGACCATTCAAAATTCTCCAACGAGTTGGAAATGTAGCATATCGATTGGAGTTACCGACAAGTCTATCCAGAGTTCATAACGTATTTTACGTGTCCATGTTCAAAAAGTATCATCCAGATCCCACTCATGTAC
This sequence comes from Coffea eugenioides, assembly GCF_003713205.1. NCBI lineage: Eukaryota > Viridiplantae > Streptophyta > Magnoliopsida > Gentianales > Rubiaceae > Coffea > Coffea eugenioides. The sequence continues at coordinate 54,073,950 of NC_040036.1, read as the reverse complement.
TGAAGCCAGAAGAAATTGACATTGACGAATCTCTAACTTATGAAGAAAGACCGGTACGGATCTTAGATCGAAAGGTGAAGGAATTGAGAACTAAATAGATACCCTTAGTTAAAGTTTTGTGGAGGAATCATGAGGCGGAGGGAGCTACTTGGGAAGTGGAAGAGGACATACGCGCCAAGTACCCTGAACTATTCAGTTATCAAGGTGAGAATTTCGAAGACGAAATTCTTTAAAGGGAAGAGAGTGTGAGAACTCTCACTTTAAAACACAATTTCCCCAAAATACTTGCCTTACGCTAGGATTTAAATCACTTATTATATGCCCTTGCATTATATTCTACATGTGTTACAACATTTCCCATGCATTACATTACATTTCCTTTTACTTGAAGTAAAACATTTTCTTGAGTTGGTTTAAATAATTCACCACTTGCATTTTTCTAAGTGCTCTTTTATTTGTGGTAGGGACTTTATATGAGGGATTAGAGGTGTTAAATAAGTATTGGTACATTTGGAAGGGTTGAAACATCATTAGTCAAAGAATTAAGAGAAGTTTTGGACAAGAAGTGGGCTATGTGGCAAAACCCTAGCCAAGTATTTTGTTTGACCAAAGATTAGAAGACAATTTAAACAAAGTTTAGCTTTTTCTTTTCTCCTTGTGGCCGAACTCCTTGAGGCTTGTCAAGGAAGAGAGAGAACTCCATATTCTTGCTTTCTAACCCTAGTTGATCAAGAGCAAAAACCAAAAGAGAAAGATCTTGAGTTAGTGAGAAACTTTCCTCCAACCCTAGTGCTTGATTCAAGCTTGAAGCTTTCATTTTGGTGGATTGATTTGGTGGTTCAAGCTTCTTACAAGAGAGGTGAATATTCTTTAAATGATAGTTTTATGGTGTTTTATCATGCACTTTAAGTTTTAATGGCAAGCTACAAGTTGTTTTGGTTGAGATTTGGGGTTAATCTCTTGAATTAAACAAGTAGTAGTCGAGTTAGTTAGTATGCCTACCAAGTGTTTAATGAAATGTTTGAACCTTGTTCATGGTTATTTATGAAGTATTAATATGTTTTAAATCTCTTTTGAGTTAGATTTAACACTTGATATGTTGTTTAAGTGAAAATCATTAGAGGATGAAGGTTGGATGAATAGAGGAAATTGTGCACTGTTTTCATCTCCTTAGCTGACCGGTATGAGAAGGAAGGATTTCTTCTTGATCTTTGTGGTTTCATTGTACCCTAATCAAGCCTAATAAACATGGCTAGGCATTGGTTAAACTCATGTATGCGTTGGAATGAAATTTGAGCAAGTAAAGTGGTGGTTTGGTCTATAGTGGACTGGTTTGGTTTTCTTGATGGCTAGACTGCTATGGATATTCTTAATCATGTTTATGTGTTACATTTTGAAATCCAATGGTCCTAGGTGATATGACTCCCTGTATATGAACTTTTGAGGACTGATTTGGGTGAATTTGAACCAAAACAAATGAAGATAGCACCTAGAACTAATGTAGTTTTGCTTGAGGTTAGGGCTGATCCAGAGTTGGAAAATCAGCTGACTTGTCTGAGCTACTGATACTGATAGGAGACAATCCAGAGTGTGGATTGGTACCGTTGAAAAGCCCTTCGAGTCTAGTTTCCAACGCCACTGAAGGCACCAAATTCCGACCTTCCTACAGTGAGATATAGCCGTTTTCCCAAAACTGCGCGGGCACGACTGTTTTACCCGTGAAGAACCTTTTTAGCTCGAATGAAACTTTTCTTTTGCCAACTTTCATGCACTTATTAAACTTGTTTTCTCATGAACTTTTACTGCATTTTGGACCAAATTTTCATGATGAATTGAATGGCTTTAACCACTCACTTGGTCTCTTAATAAGCCTACAATTGAGTGGGAAATGAACCTAATTTGTTAACGATTTCACTTGTTGCCCTAGGATTGGGAAACGAAGGTGGTCGTAACCAAGATACTTGACGTTTAAACTACTACATTGCTTGACAGGTGAGTGTTCCACTACTTGCTACTTGCTTATGTGAAATATCTGAATACTTGATTTATGACTATTTGAGCCAAATCTTGTTTTGATAAAAATGGAGGCGAGTGTGTACTTTATCGTACTCGATCTCCCTCATTTTCCACTGAGGCTCTGTATATTGTTATTATGAGATATGATTTCTCTATATATGACTGTACTTGAGTTGTTTGGGTGATACCTCATCAACTGCTACTACTGTTTGGGTATCCAACCTCATAGGTGAGTCGGTTCTATCGAGCCAGTAAGGGCTTGGTCGAGAATGCCGATAAACCTTGGGGACTGTTTATTGAACACTGGAAACCGGTATTCAAGCATATGTGATGCAACTACCTCAATTATTATGGGGTTAAGAATATTCCATCTTTTTAAATATGAATGACATGAAATTCATTAAATGGATATCTAATCCATTTTCTAGTGCGATGTAAATATCCATAGATATAGCATTTAAATATAAAATTGACAATCAATTCATTTGCACAATATAATATGCTATGTTTAATTAAATTAGGTTAGAATGCTCTCACACTTAAATATACTTAGCTGTTAAATTATGTTAAACTTAGATTACTATAGCATAATCTATATATGAGCTTCATAGCAAGTTAATTATGAAGGATTTTCAACCACATAAACTCTTTCAAAAAATGAAGTTTCTCCCTTTCGTTTTGCAAGTCACGAGCTAATTTAAAAAGAATTGGGGGTTATCACAATCAAGCATTTATATGTGCAAATTCATCGTTTTGAATGACATTTTCAATATATAATATATGTGAATAGAACATCAGTATAGATTCAAACATTCTAATACATATGTTCTATTCTCATAAGAGTGCAAATTAGGATACATAATATAGCTTAACGTATAAACATCATCAATTTGCAACAATCAAGATATGAGGTAAATATCATAATTCAACTTTTAAGATTGTACCTTATTATAGATGTAGTTTTGCATCTATTTGGAAAGATTGTTACCTCTATAGTCTTCCATATTCATCTTCCATTCTTTCACCCATTTTCAAACTTTCAAATTCCTTATTCTTTTGACTCGAAGTGATATTTTATATCATATTTCAACCTTGATTTGAATCAATTTTCATCTTGAGTCCCATTTTTGGTACCTACTTATTCTTGGGTTTATGGAGTTAGTTTCTATACTTTACTACCTAAATAGTCTTCATTTCTAATTTCAATTTCTTTTCACATAGCATTCAATATTCATATGACCACATTGACAATAATAATTGCACATAATATCATAATTGCTAACATGAAAAGATTTTATGAAATAAAAACCATTCCTTCTAGAAAGAGTAAAATGTTTGTTAACACTTGAACTCCTTACATTTTTCTTTTCTAAAGTACTTTGTTTCTCATTTTGAAGAAAAACATTTAGGTCCTTTATTCTTTGTTTCAACAAATTTTTTCTTCCTTAATCTTTTCATAAAACTTTGTTTTCTCATCCAACTTTATTTTCAAATTATCCATTTTCAAAATAGAGTTAACTTCATTTTTCTTTCTCAATCTCTTATTTTCATGAAAAAGTTTGGAGTTTTCATTCAACAAAACATTTATTTTGATTTTCAATTCCTTATTCTTAGCATAAAAATCTCTCAAACTATCATACAGTTTAATCATAAATGCCTCAACATCATCATCATCATCATCATCAACATCACTATCTTCATCTTCATCAGTAAAAAAGGAGCTAATAAATATCTCGTTGTTTCCGATAGCCATAAATGCCATTTGAGCTCTTTCACATTCTTCTTCAAGTTCGCCATTTGAATTATAATCATTTCATAGGATTTGAAAGTTGTTCAAATTTTTCTTTTTTTTCTCTTTTGTTTTGATGGAATTTGAGAATTGGTTGTTGCTTGATCCATCTCTTGTGAATCTTCTCTTATTGTTGAAGAGTTTCTTGATGGTTTTGATCATAAGAGCTACATCACTTTCATCAAGTTTCACATCTTCACCATCAAGTTAGAGTAGATCCTCTTCTTCTTGAGAAACCTTAAGTACAATACCTCTATTGGCTCTAACTTCTTCTTCATCTTGCACATTTGATTTTATCTTCAACTCATAAGTGGTTAGTGTGCTAACAAGAGAATCAATAGATATAGAATTCAAATTTTTAGCTTCCTTCATGGCATTAACCTTGGTTTCCTATTCCTTAGACAAAATATTCAAGATTTTTCTATTTTTCTCATCCAAAGAATATTTTTTTCTAAGCAATTCAAGATCTTTAATAATGTCACTAAATTTACAATACATCTTATCAATATTTTCATGAGCTTCCATTTTAAAATATTCATATTTAACAACAAGTAAATATTTCTTTTACTCTCTAATATCTTAACTACCTTTATGCATTTCATACAATTTATCCCAAATTTTTTTAGTCAATTTACAACCTTTAATCCTACTAGATTCATAAATATCTAAAACATTATATAACAAGTTCATAGCCTTAACATTCAAAAACAGACGTATTTTCCATTTCATCTAATTTTTATCTAGTTTTTGATCTACTCAAATTTGTTGTAGCATGAATTATTGTAGTTTCATAAGAACTATCAATAACAATATACCAAACTCAATGTCAATAGATTACAAGAAACCTTTCATTCTTTGTTTCCAACTACTAAAATATGAGCCACTAAATATAGGCGGTCTAGAAATAGATTGGCCCTCTAAAAATAAGGTATTATTAGTTGCCATCTTTACTCTTAAACTGATTGAAGTTAATCTCTAGGAGACCAAATTCTAACACGAATTGTAAGGTCTAAACAACCTAAGGAGGTGATGAATTAGGTTGATAAAAAATAAAGCAAGTAAAAACCAAATTTTCACTCATTTATTCAATCAAAATAGTTTAAATAAACAAGCACTCAAGCAAACACAATAACAAGAGATATAGGCAAATTAAACCACACAAACAAGTAACAAAAAGAGAACAATAAAGTAAAAGATTGCAAATCAATCGAATTCCCAAACTTCTTCTAAACTTCGAGTTGAATCTACTAGTAGCTTCTTCAACTATTGGTGAATCTAACTAATTTGTATGAGTGAAGACTTACTCTTTGTTCACCATAAAACTCTTTGGTTGAGCCAAAGAGTTTTACAATTTAACCAAGTTAACCCTCAATTGGTTATAATTGAAAACTCACTCAACTAATTGAGAATTATTTACAAGTGCAACTCACCTTATCCAAGATTTTACTTCTCCTCAATAAGAAACCTCATATATCCAAGAACTTCTCTATACCTATACAATATTTAGAGTATTTTTTTAACAAAAAATTACTCATGAAAGCTTGTATTTTATGTAGGCAAAAGTCTCTCATAATTTCAGATTTGGGAGTATTTATAGGTGGTGAAATTTTGCCTCAAAAGTCTCTCCAACAATAAAAAAACTAACTATTAAAAAATTAGCCATTGGAGTTGTTAGACGTCCAATCCCCTGTTGAACGTCCGATCCAATTGCTCTACATCTGACACTGCATTCGAAGTTGAGTTGAGCGAGTTTTTGTCAGAAGTATCAAACATCCGATACAACGTCCGAAAGATGCGTTCGACAAAAACGGAGAGTTCCAAAGTTTCCTTTTAATCTGTTGGATGTCCAATAGTCCTGTTATGCATCCAATCCATCGTCTCATGTTCAACGAAAAACTTTATTCCTTCTTGTTTTACTTTCTTTCCTTTGCCAATTGTTTGAGCAACTATACTAGTGAAAAACTCATTTGAAATATTAGTTCAAATCATTATTTTGTTTCGTTAATCATCAAAAATAAGGATTGATTAACCTAAATCTTTCATAAGTATTATTAGTTAACTTGCAATGCTCATATGCAAAAAGCCTTACTTATTTGGGGGTAAAACTGAAATAAAAAAATTTTAACGTAGCTATTATTCAATTTCAAAAACTTCCTATAAATTCTTTTATTCTTACTTCCATTAACTTTTTTTTTGGCTGCAAATCAAACTCTAATAACTTCTAGCTTTTGTTCTTAAAGGAAAAAAACTCCTACCCTTTTATTATGAAAAAACTTTTTTTTGACTTGCACACCTATAGAGTGTGCCTCTCCTATTAGTATATATGTACTATATATAAAGGGGGAGGAAAAGGTTTGGTGTAAATATTTTATTGTCACTTTATGCACTTCAATTTTTATTCTTATAAAAGCTAATTTTACTTTAATTACCTAAGCACATGTTATCAAGATAACTATTTATAAGCATTTCTTAGTTTACTTGTGAGAACCCGAAAATTTTCACATTTTCTAGGCATTATTTTATTTTTGCCTACATTTTATACTTGCCTTTAAAATATTAAAGTTTCTATGCATTTTTATAAGCAAGTACAGTTTTAAATCATTTTCCTAGTATAAGTTAGTGTACGTTATATTTGAAACGCATAATAGACGTGGGACCGTTAGTGCAATAAAATTTTGGTGATTAAGTGACTTTTGTGTTAAGTGTTATTATTTTACAAGGTGCTAGGAAAATAATTAGAAGTTAATTAGATAAATTACCATTGGTAGACAAAAGGATAGGATTGTAACCCTAAAGGACCATTTGTCACAAACTATGGGACCTTGGACTTTGACCTAACTTTCTTCACTTTACGAAAACAAAAATTTTGACCAAAAATCAAGACCATTTTTCCCTTCTTATGGCCGAAAATTTGAGTTCTTGCTCCAATCTTGAGTTCTAATCGATAGAATTGCAAATTAATCCATAAAAGTTGTTTATTAAGGGGATTTCAAGGTATTGGTGGAGTAATTTTGGAAAGGAAAGCATCAAGCTTCTAGCTTTCTTGGACGAACAAGGTAACCTTAGCTAGAATTTCCTTCTACTTCAATTCATTGTCAATTAGTAGTTTAGAGTTGTGAGTTTTGTAGTTTATGGGAAATTTCATGGAGAAAGTGGTGATTTGGGAAATTTCAGATTTTTGGAAAATTTTTCTGGTCTTATTTGATGCTTGAGCAATTGCCATGGAATGATAGCTTTGGTATGTGCAAAATGAAGCTTTGATATGCTAGTTTTGGTTACTTACGGAAATTTCCAACTTATGTGCACAAATTCCAGTTTTAGGGTTTTCATCTTGCCCTGTTCCGACCAGTGTCATTCGGCCATGATGGAGGCCAAATTGGGCTTAGTTCAAAATATAAAAGTTGTAGAAAATAATATTTTATAGCTTCATGTAAAATTACAACTCAATCCGAGCACGGTAACATGTGAAAAGATAAAAATACCCTTGACTGCCATAGGTAGAGCTCTGTGGACCATTTTGACATTTCACCATTCTGGTCGCATTTTTTCACCTTGATCCGTATTGAATTAGCATTTGGCCAAAACACAAAAGTTATAGTACTATGTTTTAACTTTCCAACACCTTTGAAAACGCCTCAATCGGACTTTTGTAACTTGATTTATTGTCAGTTCAACGCGGTGCTGTTAACCAGCCTGACAGTGGAATTCTGGTTCTGTAAATGATGAATTTGACTTGGATACACTATGAACTGGATTGAGTAGTCTTCATCAAAATTGTAGCCCTTTGTCTTAGCTTCAAAATGCCATAAATTTCACCCCAATCCGATAAGCGTAGTTTCGGTTGTGACCTATACACTAAGAGACGTCGAACCTGTCTTTTACTTTTTGCCTTAAACCTTATTTCCGGTCATTTCTATAGCATGGTTTTGTAATTGTATGACGTTGAGCCTATTGAACGGCTATTGTAATGAGACTATTTGCATGTGATTTTGGGACTGATTGAGGAAAAGAATGAAGCCGTAAATGGCTGAAAAATAGGTAAATACAAAGGGTGTGCTGCCCAAATTTGCGCTCGAGGGCTAGGTAGATATACTCGCGATTTGCATAAAGATTTGAGAACGAATACCACTTGAACCATCTAAGATATTTGCGTCTTCTTTTATCGAGGTATATAAGTTAGAATTTGGCCGAAACTTGTACCCTTGGAAAAATGAAATTTACGACTAATAGAAATACGTTTTCTTTGTCACTTCGACTCAAATGGAGATTTTAAAGTTTTGCGAGTGAGCATAAGTTTTACAAATATTTTACTTATGTCCTTTGGTTTAAATGTACTCTTTTCACTTCCAAAACCATATTTGTACTTTGTACTCGTACGTATTCGAATTTTCTTTGAATCACTTAAATCTTTTATGGTTGAAGCATAATGTGTTCTTTTGATTATATTAGGGTTCTTTGGTGATTGAGAGTGTTATCCGCAAGGATACTTTGGACATTATTTTGCTTAAATAGGTGAGTGTTCTTTGTATGTTATGTTTTCATTGACTATGTGGTTGTTGTGGATGTATGATTAAATGTTCAATGTTATCAATGACTGTTAAAATGAATTTTACTAGGCGAGTGTGTGTGCACTCGACCTAAATGAATGTGAAATTTTCAATGATTAAATAATTAAATGCTAGTTGCGCATGAATGTAAGCTGTTCGGCTAAATTGGGCCCTTGCCCTTTGTTGCCTGTCGACTCGAGCCAGAAGCGGATTCGATCGAGCGATTTGGTGACCCCGCGTGAAAGTTTGGTATACTCGAGTATTACCACGTTGTCGGGTGGAGTCTGGCCAATGTCCAGAAGGGGGAAGAATGAAATGAACGAACAAGTGATAATGGCAATGGAGGAGTTTTCACTTACAAAATGCATTTTAAAATGATTGGAGGAATAAGGAAATGAAAGGTGAATGAAAGAACGAAAGGCTCCGTGCGAGCATGTATCCTTTTAATGAATGTGTTATTATTGCTTCATATTGTAAATGTTTCCTGGATTATTTGTTATTAAATGATTAATGTCCTTGTTTAAGTTGATTATGTGTCTAGAATCTCACTGAACTTTTAGTTCATTCCATTAGTTTTGTTTTTCTCAACAGAGGATGCGAGTAAGGACGAGAGATCTGTATAGACTATTGCAATGGTTCTCGCCCTAGCGCTTGGCAAGAGTTGGATGTATGAAAAATTGACAATCTTTGTATATTTGAGTTGTATTCCTTTTGGGGCAGATATGTATATAAGTATATGTTTTAAGTTTGGAATTATTGTTACACTTGTTATTGTGGTCTTTTTTTCATTTGTATTTGAGGACTGTAGTGAGCCCCGGCGAGAGATGGGCAGGCGGTCCGCCGAACCCTCTGGTACGCCCTAGGGGGAGGTGGGGCCGTTACAGGTGGTATCAGAGCCTGCTTCGCGTGATCTCTACGCGGAGTGAGCTTGGGCCAAGTGGTGAATAAGTGTGAAGGACAGTGCTCTTTTGAGCATAAGTTATGAATCATGAATTGTTATAGGTCTTAAATCGTTATCATGGTATTTGAGGACACTAGATAGGGACGTTAGGTATGAATCTCGATTGTAGATAATTTACTTTTGGGACTAGCCAACTTGAGATATGAATTATCTTATTTCGGATTCTTGTACCCGAGTACTCCAGAGTTGAGGGCGATACTAAGTACTTGAGAATTTCATTTTGGGAAACATAGACAGGTAAGTGTTTGGCTAGAGTGAGTACAAGAGATCAACGGGCGCCTAGTTCAGATAGAAAATGAAGTAAGAGACCGGACGAGGGTGATTTTAACTGAGTGTGGGATGACAAGTCGCGTTTCCTTTCGTTTTGCCCTTGCATTGTTCCTACACGTCTTTTGCCTGTGGTATGTTAATACCTACATGTATAGTACTTGCTACCTTTGACTATTTGTCTAACTTGAGATGTCTCTTTGTGTATATGGTGTGTCTCCTTGTGTATTTGGTGTGAGATATCTTGTTATTTTAGTCAATTTATTTCGTTATATACTAAATCACCTTCTGAAAAAAAAGGGAGAGAAAAGGGTATGGAAGGGAGACGTAATCGTGGACGTGGTTGTGGCCGTTGGACTAAGCGAGCTCAAGAACCGAGAGAAGAAAGAGAAACAGTGGCCGAGCAAGAACATGGACCGAGGGTTGAGACCGGAGATCAAATGGCGACGGCGATGCAACAAATGACAAATATCCTAGCAAGACTGGTAGATCAACAAGGCCAAATGCCAGTGAATCAACCTCGGAATCCTAAGATAGGAGAGGATAGGGCTCTTGAGAGGTTCTAAAAGTTTCTACCTCCGAAATTTCATGGAGAGCCTGATCCAGATATAGTTGAACAGTGGTTGGAGGCAATGATTAACATCTTCGCAGCTTTAAACTACACGGAGCAAAAACAAGTGCACTTCGCTGTATTTCAATTCGAAGGACCGGCCCGAGTATGGTGGAATGTTATTAGGGCAAAATGGAAAAAGAACAGACTGCATGGACATGGACGAATTTTGTAAGGGAATTTAACAAGAAGTATCTCCCACCTTTAGTCCAAGAAAGGAGAGAGGACGAGTTTATTGGGTTACGTCAGGAATCCCAGAGTGTGGCCGAATATGAGGCTAAATTTACTAAACTATCCAAGTTTGATTCTAAATTGGTGGCCACGCAGCGGAGAAGAGTGAGACGGTTCATACAAGGGTTGAATTTGGAAATCCAGGAAACTTTAGCGGCGGTTTAGGTTAATACCTTTACGGAAGCCCTTGAGAAAGTTCAAAAGATTGAGGATGCAAAGGCACAGGTAAAAGCTTTCCAAACACGGAAAAGGGGTGCATCTGGTAGTGTATCTGAGAAATCTAGCGAAAAGATAGCGCCTTCTAAAGTACAAAAAGTGAACCCTTCACCCCGCCCACCATGAACATTAGCAGCACTAGATGAAAGATCTACCAAAGAAAGTCAAATAGGTCATGTGGAAATTTCTCAAGAAAGCCAAAAAGTGGCTTCTCACCTGACCTGCGGATATTGTGGAAAGACAAATCATACTGAGAATGAGTGTTGGAGGAAATGGCGACAATGTTTGATTTGTGGGAGTAGCGATCACCAAATTAGTAGTTGCCCGATGAAGCAGCCCAGGGGGAACAGTGCTCAACCACAGGATGGAACCAAACCGAAACAAGTGAATGAAAGAGGGAATCGAACAAAAGTACTGGCAAAGGTATATGCCTTAGACAACCAACAACCTTCTGAGGCATCTGAAGGTAAAAATTTCGAGGACGAAATTTCTCAAGAGGAAAAGAGTGTGAGAACCCAAAAATTTTCACATTTTCTAGACATTATTTTATTTTTGCCTACATTTTTATACTTGCCTTTAAAATATTAAAATTTCTATGCATTTTTATAAGCAAGTACAGTTTTAAATCATTTTCCTAGTATAAGTTAGTATACGTTAAATTTGAAACGCATTATAGACGTGGGACCCGCTAGTGCGATAAAATTTTGATGATTAAGTGATTTTTGTGCTAAGTGTTATTATTTTACAAGGTGCTAGGAGATAATTAGAAGTTAACTAGATAAATTACCATTGGTAGACAAAAGGATAGGATTGAAACCCTAAAGGACCATTTGTCGCAAAACTATGGGACCTTGGACTTTGACCTAACTTTCTTCACTTTACTAAAACAAAAATTTGACCAAAAATCAAACTATTTTTCCCCTCTTATGGCCGAAAATTTGAAAGCAAGAGAGAGAGAAAAACCTTCATCTTTCACTCCAATTTCTTGCTCCAATCTTGAGTTCTAACCGATAGAATTGCAAATTACTCCATAAAAATTGTTTACTAAGGGGATTCCAAGGTGTTGGTGGAGTAATTTTGGAAAGGAAAGCATCAAGCTTCTAACTTTCTTGGATGAACAAGGTAAGCTTAGCTAGAATTTCCTTCTACTTTAATTCATTGTCAATTAGTAGTTTAGAGTTGTGAGTTTTGTAGTTTTATGGAAAATTTCATGGAGAAAGTGGTGATTTGGGAAATTTCAGATTTTTGGGGAATTTTTCTGGTCTTATTTGATGCTTGAGCAATTGCCATGGAATGATAGCTTTGGTATGTGTAAAATGAAGCTTTGATATGCTAGTTTTGGTTACTTACGGAAATTTCCAAGTTATGTGCACAAATTCCAGTTTTAGGGTTTTCATCTTGTCCTGTTCTGACCAGTGTCATTCGGCCATGATGGATGCCGAATTCGGCATAGCTCAAAACATGAAAGTTGTAGAAAATGATATTTTATAGATACCTATAAAATTTCAACTCAATCCGAGCATGGTAGAATGTGAAAAGACAAAAATACCCTTGACTGCCATAGGTAGAGCTCTGTGGACCGTTTTGACATTTCACCATTCTGGCCGCATTTTTTCACCTTGATCCGTATTGAATTAGCATTTGGCCAAAACACAAAAGTTATAGTGCTATATTTTAGCTTTCCAACGCCTTTGAAAATGGATCAATCAGACTTTTGTAGCCTGGGTTATTATCAGTTGAACGCGGTGCTGTTAACCAGCCTGACGGTGAAATTCTGGTTCTGTAAATGATGAATTTGACTTGGATACACTATGAACTGGATTGAGTAGTCTTCATCAAAGTTATAGCCCTTTGTCTTAACTTCTAAATGTTATAAATTTCACCCCAATCCAATAAGCGTAGCTTCGGTTGTGACCGATACACTAAGAGACGTCGAACCTGTCTTTTACTTTTTGCCTTAAACCTTATTTCCGGTCATTTCTGTAGCATGGTTTTGTAATTGTATGATATTGAGCCTATTGAACGGCTATTGTAATGAGACTATTTGCATGTGATTTTGGGACTGATTGAGGAAAAGAATGAAGCCGTAAATGGCTGAAAAATAGGTAAATACAAAGGGTGTGCTGCCCAAATTTGCGCTCGAGGGCTAGGTAGATATACTCGCGATTTGCATAAAGATTTGAGAACGAATACCACTTGAACCATCTAAGATATTTGCGTCTTCTTTTATCGAGGTATATAAGTTAGAATTTGGCCGAAACTTGTACCCTTGGAAAAATGAAATTTACGACTAATAGAAATACGTTTTCTTTGTCACTTCGACTCAAATGGAGATTTTAAAGTTTTGCGAGTGAGCATAAGTTTTACAAATATTTTACTTATGTCCTTTGGTTTAAATGTACTCTTTTCACTTCCAAAACCATATTTGTACTTTGTACTCGTACGTATTCGAATTTTCTTTGAATCACTTAAATCTTTTATGGTTGAAGCATAATGTGTTCTTTTGATTATATTAGGGTTCTTTGGTGATTGAGAGTGTTATCCGCAAGGATACTTTGGACATTATTTTGCTTAAATAGGCTGCGAATAGTTGCAACAGCCAGCAGTTGGAAGAGGAAGATTAATACTACTTTTTTCGGTACATTTTGGTCTATGTTTTCAGACTCGGACAAGGTATCGACTCAGTCGAGTTCAGGGTCAGGGGTCAATGGATTTGATTGGGTTAAACCGGATGACGTCATAAATAAAAATTACTCCCTCCGTCCCACTTTGATAGTTCTGATTTTTTTTTCACACAGTTTAAGAAAAAGTAGTTAATTTGTTGGAACAATCAATTTAGGTAGCTATTTTTCTAAAATACCCTCACATTAATTAGAGTCAACTTATGGAACCTTGAATTGAGGTTTATGAACTTAAATGGATAGGTTTATAGTAACAACAACTTACATTGAATATGGTATTTTAGAAAAAATAAAAAAAACTACATTCTTCAATTGGAAAGTGGACTATAATTTGGGACAGACGAAAGAGGAAAACAGGACTAATCAAAAGGGACGGAGGATATTTAAAAATTAAATTTGTATGTAAAATATCTAAGAGCATGTTAATATTAATAAAGGTATATTCATATATATTTGATGTTTCAAATATATTTAACAAGAAAATATAAAGAAATTAGAACGATCAATTAGCAATTTATATTATTTAATGAACATTAACAAGTTTAGAATTAAAATTATGGATCTGATTGTAAAATAATGCCAAACTTTAGGACAACATTTATAAAGTATGAAATATTTGAGGTATATTAATAATTTTTAACAACCTAGGGGTCAAAACATAATATTGAAAATGCTTTGACCTTTTCAAAAAAAAGCAGCTTTGACACAAATCGGTTCTTCTGGACACAAACGGGTTCTTCCGATTTTTCGGTCAAACCTAGTATTGAGTTTTTATCCATACGATTTTTTAGAATAACTCGGACCGGACACTTGGCCGATTCCCGATTTGACCAATTGAACCGGCCGGTCTGGTCCGAGTTTAAAAACATAAGTTTTGGTAGGATTAATAGCTCAGGTTGACAGAAAGGCTATATAAATGTAAATAATAGTTGGATGACCAAAAGTATAACATCGTAAAGTTTGAGGGCCAAATTAAGGCCCCGTTTGGCAAGTGAATTTTTTGGATGTTTGTCTAAAACTTTACTGTAACTTACTGTAGAAATTTTTAAAATTGAAATGTGTTTTTTTTTAATATTTTGAAGTGTATAGTTTAAAAACTTTGAGAAGTTTTTTGAGGTTACTGTAGCTAAAATTTTTAAAAAACTTGTAGCAGAGAAGCAATTTATATTATTTAATGAACATTAACAAGTTTAGAATTAAAATTATGGATCTGATTGTAAAATAATGCCAAACTTTAGGACAACATTTATAAAGTATGAAATATTTGAGGTATATTAATAATTTTTAACAACCTAGGGGTCAAAACATAATATTGAAAATGCTTTGACCTTTTCAAAAAAAAGCAGCTTTGACACAAATCGGTTCTTCTGGACACAAACGGGTTCTTCCGATTTTTCGGTCAAACCTAGTATTGAGTTTTTATCCATACGATTTTTTAGAATAACTCGGACCGGACACTTGGCCGATTCCCGATTTGACCAATTGAACCGGCCGGTCTGGTCCGAGTTTAAAAACATAAGTTTTGGTAGGATTAATAGCTCAGGTTGACAGAAAGGCTATATAAATGTAAATAATAGTTGGATGACCAAAAGTATAACATCGTAAAGTTTGAGGGCCAAATTAAGGCCCCGTTTGGCAAGTGAATTTTTTGGATGTTTGTCTAAAACTTTACTGTAACTTACTGTAGAAATTTTTAAAATTGAAATGTGTTTTTTTTTAATATTTTGAAGTGTATAGTTTAAAAACTTTGAGAAGTTTTTTGAGGTTACTGTAGCTAAAATTTTTAAAAAACTTGTAGCAGAGAAATTTGGCAAAAAACTTGTCTGCCAAACAAGGCTTAAATTTTTGCCCAAATTACAACTATTGAAAATATTAAACTGTCCCAACATTTACATCATTTATACTTTCAATACAAAATATCTTATTAATAGTGGATCTGAAAAGCAAGCCACGTTTTCAAGAAGATACAATTGAATCCTTTAATGTGTATTTTCCTCCTTTAACATATATAGTCTGTGTAAATGCAATGGCTCCCAATTGAATGGATTGCTGATGTGGCGCTCTATCATTGGCCGATTGGTGGTAGTCCTCCAATTGATTCCAATTTGATGAGTTGTCGTCTTCTGATTCGTCAATTGGTGGCAGTCCTCCCAATTGCATATGGAAATGAGGATATGGCGAGTTTTAATTCGACTAGGAGGAGAACACCACGCGATGCGCTGTGTAATTTTCAAGGTTGTCCAGAAATGCCCAATGATTCAAATTCAAATATTAAATATGAAAAGTTACAAAAACATACACCAAAAACTTTGCCATTCTGTTTTTGTAGTTTTATTAAGCAGTGAATATGAATAATCTGTTAAGGAAATGCAAGAGAATACAATGAGTAGACTAATAAGATCATTAAGATGCTCCTTGCTTTTGCATAGAATGAAAATAGAAATAAAAAAAGACACATGTAATGGAGGAGAAGGGGAAAAATATAGCTTGAAAAAATACACAAAGCGAGTTGCTAGTTCCTAAAAAAGGCATTTAATAGCTATAAGTTTGTTTTGTTGTTGATAAAAACCACAAATCAAGTTGTCAGTTCCTAGAAAAGGATATTTAACAGCAACAAGTTTCTTTTACAATATATTCAAACCATAGTTATTAAACTCGGCCCGGAGGGGAGACCGGAGAAGGAGGTGGGTCAACGGGTCACTGGTTCAACCAGTGGGTGAGTGGTTGAACCAGTGGGTCACTACATATATTTAAATATTATATATTATAAATGTTGATATAGGATATATGACATAAATTATAATAAATAATGTCATAGCAAATGCTCATATAATTTAATTTGCTATAAAAAAATTAATTCATATAAGAATCAATAAAATATGAAGTTATTTAATAATACACCAAATTTCAAGTATAAAATTTTATCTATGTTTAGTGTAATTATTTAACTTATTTATAAATTTTAAGTGCAAAAAATTATTAACAATAATATATGTTTTTAAAATGAATTATGTAATATGTTATTTTTGAAGTCCATTTCATAAGTTTGGGGGTCATAAATTTTTATTAAAAGATTCCAAATAAATTTGTTTTAGAGAAATGAAAAGGAAAGATAAAATTGAAAATGTTTATATAGTATAAGTAAGCAAACTTATCACCATCTCGTGAAGTAGCCTAGCGGTTGCGTAGTTGTTGCAATGTACCAGAGGTACAAGGTTCGACTCTCATAGGCATAAAATTTTTATATGAAACCTGGTTCTTAGACAAAACAGGCCGGGTTTCCGGTTTAGTCCGGTCGAACCGCCGGTCCGTTGACTAATCAACGGTTTGACTGCTTAAACGATCCAATTTGAAACCCAGCCCGGTCTCATGCCCGGTTCACCGGTTTGACCGGTTCGACCGCCGGGCCGGGCCGGGTTTTATAACTATGATTCAAACGAATAATAAAATGCATATACATGCAGTATAAAGAGACAAGAAGCAATGTCATAAACCAGAATACCAAACATTTGAACAAAAAAATCCTAAAGAAAATATCATAGGAATTTGAATTTCTATGGAACACTTAATTCTGATCAGAAACATCAAAAGGAATATCTCAAGAACCGAAAAAGCAACAAAGACATTCTTAACCAAAGCCAGCAAGAATAATTAAACCCAGCAGGATAATGCATCATCAGTGGAACGGTTCAATCAAATAAAACTTAGATCTTCAGACATATTTAAAGTGTAATACATTTGAAATTATTCTACCTAAAGCAATAGTAGAAATCCAATTTTACTTTCAAGCTCTTACCATCGATAATGAGTCTATCAAAATCCAATTTTTCAATCATTCTAATAACTAATTCTACAACCATAGATGCAACTCACACAAATTTTTTTCCAAAAAAAAAAATCACTTAGGACTATGTAATTTTATTATTTCTTCTTTCTTTTTTACTTCAGAATCAATAGTAGAAAGTCAGAAATAATTAAAAAAAAGGCAAACAAGAAAGAAACTCAGAAAACTGCTCAAGTTACAAAGAAAAAGTAATAGAAAAAACTTACAGCATTGAATCAAACCAAAGATCTGTTCTTTCCCTTCATCTGCTTCACCTCATTTTCATTTCAAAAACTCAGATAAAAATGTATTTTGAACTAAAATAAAACCTTACAAAAACTGCTTAAATTAAAATAAAAAAGAAACTTATAGACCTGATTAGGCTGTAGATCCATACTTTTCTCTTCATCTGCTTATGCTTCTTCTCATCTTCTCCTTCTAATCAGGGGAAAAATTAAACAAAAAAAATACTTACAGAACCAGCCTAAATTTCACCCAAAAAAAAAGTGAAAACAAAAGCA
The DNA here is from genome assembly GCF_003713205.1 of Coffea eugenioides. Classification (NCBI taxonomy): domain Eukaryota; kingdom Viridiplantae; phylum Streptophyta; class Magnoliopsida; order Gentianales; family Rubiaceae; genus Coffea; species Coffea eugenioides. The sequence goes on along the minus strand of NC_040036.1, from coordinate 54,056,288 downwards.
TACATGTTCTGATGAAGATCCATTTTTCCCCTCCCTGTTTCTTTTCATGGCTTTTTTTTTGTCCCATTTCTCCTGCTGTTTAAAATGGGAGCTCGAACATAATCAAAGCAAGGCCATTAGAAATTTGTTGCAAATGTGAGAAGCTAATACAAAGAAAAATCAAAGATTCCTTAATCTTGCTTTCAAACGAAATTGTTCCATTTTCACCAAAATTATGCACGAATCTAGTTTCTTGTTTTCATGAAGCTCTATTTGTACTCTCAAAAGATTCCATTTAACCATTTAATGGTGAGATCAGGAATAAAACCCGTAAAGTAAATTTCACAAATTTAAATATGTAAACAAATCGTTATAATTTACAAAATAAGCAATCTTGGCAATGGTGAATCGATGCACGCCACAAATGTCCACTACCTAAGGCATGACAATGTGTATGTCAGACGTATCCATATGCTATCTTACCCAAACAATATAGACAGTCTAAATGAGCAAAAAATATAGAGTAAACCTCTTGAATGCTCTTGAATGACAATAATTCTTAAAAGTTTTCTTACAATAACAGCATAATGGTCAACAACAAATTCAATAAGTATTAAGTTTCCCGTAGTTGTATTCCCCCCTAATGCTTAAAAGTAAAGAATTAACCACCATTTTTTCTTTCTTCCCTCTCTTGATAAAAATCTGAGTAGAAAACCGTAGAACAAATCAATACATATATGAAGAGTAAAGCCTACAAAAAATTGCCCACTTAAACATTTTTTTCCTCAGTAAAATTTGAATAATTCTTCACGTTTCTTGCTGTAATAAAAGATAATTATATAAAATAAGAGACCTAAAAAAACCTTCTATAGCAAACAAAGTAGTATTTATGATTCCAATACAATGAATTACTAGTGTGCAAATAGTGAAGGACTGAAAAGCTGAAATTAAGAATAAACCATCTAATAGGGACCATGCTCAACACAAAAGCAAGATAAAAAAATAAGAAAGGACTGCATTTTTAACTTACAAAGTTTGTTATTCCATGAACTGGTTTCAAAGTGACTGCATCTTCAATCATTTGCACCTTTAACATGAACAAAGTAAATTTGTAACATAAAAGAATAAAAAAATTAATAACATAACCAAAAGTAAAATAAAAAGAAGATGACTTGAGAAAATAGGATCTAAATGCAAAGTAATCCTAACATCTTTTTGTTATTTTAGCTGCAAAAAATTCTCTTTACCTTTTCAAGGAATATAAAGAAACTGGAAAGACCAACATATTACCACACCAAACTTTTAATTGCCATAGACATTGAAATCATTTTCACGAAAGATAAAGTCTAAATAAGCAAGAAACATGTAGTAAACCTCTTAAATGGCAGTAGATGGTAAGAAATTTCTTTGCAATAACAGGCTAATAATCAATCTGCCATATTTACTCTATATTCACTTTATATTCTCAAAATGTTATCCCCAGTAGATGAACTCAAACCAATCTTCTAGGAACAAAATAAACAAAAATTTAACCAAAAATGGTATTCTTGTAAACCTAAAATAAGAGGTACTTGTCTAAAAGAAGAAGGGCAGGTAAGATTCATGCATATACAAATATATAGGGAACATGTACTTAAAACGAGTATCTCAACTAATGGCTCCTTGATCAGTTTCAGTGCTTTTATCAGCAACTAAGAAAATATAACGTTTGTTGAAAAAAAAACTAAGAAAACACAAAAGTATTTTTTTTCTTTTGTTTTAAAGAATCCATATACACTCTCCGGAAAACGAGAACCAAAAGTTCACAAAGGAAAAAAATAAGAAAAATAGTTTTCTCAAAAATAAAGACACGAAAATAATAACTAGAGTTTTTAACAGTCATTGACATGAAATTTGATCTCCACAAATGGAGACTTTGGGTTGGTTACCATATGGATTGTCTTTTGTGAGTCAATAATTGAACGTACCCCCGCACATAACAACCCAAAAAAAAAAAAAGAGAGCCATGAAAACTCCATTTTCCAGTTTCTCAACCTTTTCCTTCAGTTTCTCTACCAAGTAATTTTCCATCTATAATAAATATCATACAAGTTTGTATAGAGGGCTCTAGAGACCCAAAAGAAAGAAACAAGTAACATAGAAACTACTTAAAAAAATACAAAAGTTAAAAAAATGAAAAAATAAAATAGAGAAAACCTGAGATGAAGAAGGACGAAACCCAAGGAAGCAAAATTGCCCGCAATGTTTCTCGGTGATGATCTTCTCTTGGCTGCATCTGTCTTGTGAGAAAGCATGGATAAGGAAATAAGGAACAATATAGGCAAAATTTAGATATTATCCAGGTGAAAATTTTTGGGGAATAAAACCAATAAATATAGAAAGGAAATAAAGATTAAGAGGCAACAAAGAACTAGATAGTTTCGAGATAGATTCTGCAAATTTCCTTGCTTCTGGAGCTACAGATGATCAAACAGAGAGAGAAGATCTAGAGCAACCCTATTATCCTACAAAGAAAAAAAAAACCACAAGCAGGCACAATGTTAGACAACTAAACCGGAGAACAAAAAGGAAAAAAAAAAGCTAGAGAAGTTTAGGCAGGGGTGGAAAAAACAAACCGTTTAAGCAATGAGAATAATCTTCTTGGAGTATTTATATGAAAAACCGTAGGCAAGACACATTGCAAAAGATTTTCCATATCTGAACTTGCAATATCACAACAAATATAAAGTTAGACAAGAAAACCCTAAAAAAAATCTTTTAAAGACTACCGTATAACCACACCATGCAATAAACAACCTGAAGAAACCAACTGCGTGTAGTTCTCTTTGTGAACTCCTTTATTTCTTTACCAGTCATAATGCACACAAAAGAAACCAAAAAACAAAATAATCACCAAATGATACCTAATAGTCATAAAATTTTAAAAATGAAAAAGAAAAATTCACAGCCAAGAAATATCTACAAAATAACAGGAAGCTAACCTTAAAAGTCACTCGATTACCATGCAAATGCTTAATTTCTTTTCATTTCCCCTCTAGAATGATTTGACATAATTTTTTTTTGGGTTGATCTTGGTAATCAAAGTGAAAGCATTGGGAGAGAGCTAATTGCAAAAGAAAAAAAAATTAGGGAAAGCAGAATCCACCAATAATATTTATTGAAGAAGAAGAACTTATAAAAGAATCTAGCAGATCTGGAAGCTACCCGAAAAAGATTACGAAAATGAGAAGAAGTGGGTGTTAAATTGTGATTGATCGGTTCCGGAGAGAGGGATGGAAGATCACACAAAAAAGTACCAAAAAAAGGATAAAATTGAGGAAACTTGTTCGCTCAACATAATTATTTGTCAAAAGACGAGAGACGAAAAGGTGGGAATAGATTGACTGGAGTAGTTACCTTGAGCCTTGTAAATTGCAGTGGTCATGATCCCATCAGTCCTTTCACTATAAGCAAAAAAAATATTCAAAAAATACACACACACATGGAGAACCAAAGAAATGGTATTTGGAAACAAATTTAATCAAAACCAAAGGTCCTCATTCTATAGGGGGTCCTTGTCTCTCACTATGAGAGTTTTTTTTCTCTCTACTCTAGAGAGAGAAATCTCCCTCTCGTGGGAGTTGTGCCCCTTTCTAATAATCTTTCAAATTTCAAATCCCAAAATAATAGAACTTCTACAGAGAAAATTCATTCCAAATTCAGCGTCTCTGCTGGGAGCATCAATCTACCCTAAAATAGCTAGAACATTCCTAGTTAATAGTCATATAATTCATTAAACAAGTCCGGCGGGAAGTGCAATACGAATTCACCATTTAGCTTCTTGCTGCTCATTCTTCCTTTTTTGTTTTTCTGCTTCCTTCTGTTTTGTTTAGTGCTTTTTCAGGTTTCTCAATCTAGATCTTTGATCTAGGGGAATAGTTGCTTGGTCAGCGAGACGAAGTTCGGAGAATTGGAAAACAGTGACGATTTCAGGAGCTGAACTGGTGCTGTAGCAATCTGGAACTGGAGGCAATGTAGATTGTGGGATCTGTGAAGATGGAGCACATAGAGGAGCTATTGAGGAAATTCAGCTTATCTGAGAGTGAAAGGGAGGGAGTTTGTTTGGGAAATAAGGAGTTGGAAAAAGGGATAAAGAAGTGTAGATTAAGTTTAATCGGGAAAGTGTAGGGGGAAAAATAGCTAACATTACCGGTATGAGGAGTTTTGCTAACAATATGGGGTCTCAGCTGAGAAATGTGAAAATTACAGAGATCAAAGCCAACATGTTCCAATTTGTGTTTGAGACTAGGAAGGATATTGAGCTGGTGCTTAGCAAAAGACCATGGATCTATGATGGTTAGCCTCTAGTATTGTTGGAATGGCTGGCAGACCTAGAGGAGGAGGAGATAGCTTTCAGTAAAACTTTAGTGTGGGTCCAGATCTGGAATATACCTCTCCATTAGGTTACAAAGAAAGTTGGGCGCAAAATAGGAGAAATATTTGCAGGGGTCCGAGAGGTCATTATTCCCCAAAGAGGAATGTAAGGAAGGTAAACACCTCAAAATCCTTGCTGAAGTGAATCTTAGAGAGCCTCTTCCTAGAGGAACAATGGTGAAAAGTAATGGAGGGACAAGATGACTTGAATTTAAATATGAAAAATGTCCAGATTTTTGCTTCTACTGTGGAATGGTAGGACATAATGAAAGAATCTGCACTAGGAGAGGGATAAATATGGAGAAAGAGAATCAGTATGGTAACTGGCTTAGGGCCAGCTTTCCTAGGAGTCAAAAGAAGAAAAGTAGGAATGAAGGGGAGCAGGAAAAACCAGTGAGAGGAGGGTACATGGATCAAAATCTGGATGAGGAAGCAGGGGTTCAACAGTATCCGTTACTAACCTACACAAAAGAGTTCCATAGGGAGAGAAGAAAGACAGGCACCCCAATCTAGGGAAGTGAGAATCAGGGTGCAGTAGCGAAGGGGGGCAAAGTGGAGAGTGGGATAAGAGGCAGGAGGGTGCAGGGGTTAGTAAGCATTTAGAGGGGAGGAAGAGTGCATTTCTGAACCTTATGCACAAGAAGAGGTTAAGGAAATAACAAAAGAAGAGAGGGGAGGAGGCTCGCAGATGCTTAAGGCAATAAAAGAGGTGAGTGTGGAGGAGGGAGGAAGTAGTAAGGACATTATGTGGATTGATGGTGAGAGCAACAACAGCCTGGAAAGGGGTAAGAATAGGAAGGAGGGGGAAGAGAGAGTGAAGGAAGCCAATCAGGCAGGCAAGGTGAGCAGAACTAGTGCAGGGAATTATAAGGTCAGTAAAACATGGAAGAGACTGGTGCAGGAGGTGAGTAAACGGAAACCCCTTGCTGAGATTGGAACAAAGCAGAATGAACTGGAAATAGGAAAAAGGAGAAAGAATGTCTGTGGAGGAGGTCAGGTAGGGAATCAGAGGGAGTTAGAGAGTAAGAAAAAGGCCAGGTTGATTGAGTGGACAGAGGATGTTCTGATGCTTTCTGAGGTGGTGGAGCCCTCCCTTAATTGGGCTCCCACGTCCAAATGAGAGCTCTGGTGTGGAATTGTTGAAGTGTGGGGAGCCCTTTGACAGTTCCTTAACTTAAGGAACTTGTAAAAGTCCACTCCCCATCTCTGATATTCCTATCAGAGACAAAAAAGAAGAAGAATTTTATGAAATAGTGTTAAGCAGTGGGTGAAGTTTGATGACTTGTTTGTAGTAGATCCTATTGGCATTGCAGGGGGTTTGGCTATTATTTGGAAAAAGAATATACATGTGAAAAACATCTTGTTCACAAGTTTTACTATCGAGATGTTAATTGGGGATCAAGGAGGCAATAGAGACTGGTGGTGTGTATGTGTCTATGCCAGTTCAGATGATAAACTTAGGGAACAACAATGGGTGGTGTTAGAGAGAAGAAAATAGATTTGGGGTGACTGTTGGGCCATCATGGGAGACCTGAACGATATCACTTCTAATGGGGAAAAATGGAGAGGTAGAATCAGGTCTGATAGCAGTTTTGAGACCTTCAACAGCTTCATTAATAGGAATGCACTGATAGATATTGGATTTGAAGAAGTGCCTTGGACCTGGTGCAATAACTGGGACAAGGAAGGTGAGATTAAGGAAAGAATTGATAGAATAATGGGAACTAAGCAGTGGTGTGAAAACTTTGGAAAGGCTAAGTGTATTCATGTTGAAACTGAAGCTTCAAACCACTGTGCTTTGATTCTAGACCTGACTCTTGTGGAAGCACAAAGGAGAAAGAGGTTTACTTTTGATAGGAGATGGCTTATGCAGGAGGGTGTTGAGGAGGTGATCAAGGAAGCATGGGTTATGGATCAACAGGGGTCAAGGTTGTATAGGGTGCAAAGTAAGATCAAGGAAGTTCGAATAAACCTATTGAACTGGAGTAAGAAATTGAATATGAATTCAAAAAAGCATATAGAACAGATCAAAAAGGAAATTAAAGAGATGAAGGTGAGTCAAGGTAGAGAGGATAGAACAAAGATCATAGGATTAAAAAGGAAGCTAGTAGAGGCCTATAAAAGGGAGGAGATCTACTGGAGTCAGAAGGCAAGGATCAAATGGCTCCAGGAGAGAGACAAAAACACTAGCTTTTTTCATGCTAGTATGATGAGTAGGAGAAGGTAGAACAGGATTAATGGGCTAAGAAGGAGAAATGAGGTGTGGTGTAACAATGAGGAGGAGATAAGGGATGAAATTGTAGACTATTTCCAGCAACTGTTCACGTCTGATAAACCAGCTGATTTCAATGACATATTAGAGGAGATCCCACAGACTATAACTGTTGAAATGAACAGAAAGCTGACAAGGCCTGTTTCAAATCAAGAAATCAGTCATGCAGTGAATTTCATGCATCCGAACAAGTCTCCCGGACCAGATGGTGTGTCCCCTATTTTCTTCCAAAAGTTCTGGCATATTATAAAAAGTGATGTTACTAATGCAGTCCAAAGTTTTTTTCACTGTGGCTATATCCTGAAATCCATAAATGAGACCTTGATCAGCCTAATTCCCAAATCTAATTCCCCAACTTTGATCATAGAATTTAAACCCATTAGCCTGTGCAATGTCATTTATAAGAATATATCAAAAGTATTGGTTAACAGGTTTAAAACGGTTCTTGACTGTTGTATTAGTCCTTCACAGTCTGCATTTGTGCCTGGTAGGCAGATTCTAGACAATGTCTTAGTTTCGCATGAGAGTATTTACTTCCTGAAAAATAAAGAACTGAAAAGGATGGTTATATGGCTATTAAACTAGACGTGTCAAAGGCCTATGATAGGGTAGAATGGATGTTCCAGACAAATATCATGCATAAAATAGGGTTCTGCATTCACTAATTTTCTGCAAAGCCAAGGCTGGGGAGGCTGCACAGCTCATGAAGGTGCCGGAGGACTATGGTAGGGCATCAGGTCAGTTGATAAACAAAGAAAAGTCATCCATTTTCTTCAGTAGAAATGTCAAAGAAAGGCAAAAAGAGGAGGTGCTTAAAGAGCTGGAAGGCATGAAGCAGGTCCACCAGAGCAAATATCTAGGACTCCCCCTAGTCATAGTGAGATAAAAAAAGGCAAGTATTTGAGTTTATTCGACAGAAAACAGTAAACAGACTTGGAGGATGGAAGGAAAAACTTCTGAGTCAAGCAGGAAAGGAGATTCTATTGAAATCTGTCATCCTAGCTCTCCCAGCATATGTTATGTCTTGTTGCAGACTGCCAAAGACTTCTGAGTCAAGCAGGAAAGGAGATTCTATTGAAATCTGTCATCCTAGCTCTCCCAGCATATGTTATGTCTTGTTGCAGACTGCCAAAGACATTGTGTAAAAACATATGCTCAGAAATGGCTAAGTTCTGGTGGGGTCAAAGGGAGAATGAAAGAAAAATATGTTGGCTTAAATGGAGTAGAATGACTGATATCAAATCAGAAGGTGGTTTGGGATTCGGGGATCTACAGGACTTTAACTTGGCTTTATTGGGAAAACAGCTATGGAGAATTTTGATGCAACCAAACTTGCTGATGAGTAGAGTCATGAAAGGCAGATACTTTGCTGGGAAATCAATCTGGGAGGCACAACTAAGAGGAATAGACTTATGGTGCTGGAAGAGCCTACTGAGTGCAAGAGGAGTTCTGGAAGAAGGACTAAGGAAAAGGGTGGAAGATGGTGAAACCATTAAAATCTGGGTGGATAGGTGGTTGCCGGGGTCAGAGAATAAGAAAATAAGATCTCAGAAGAAATCAGATAGCAAGATTCAAAGGGTGTGTGAGCTGATCAAGGATGGAAAATGGAATAGAGAGGTGCTGCTACAAGAGTTTGAGGAGAAGGATAGAATGCAAATACTGAAGATACCATTGAGTCTGGGGAAGGTAAAAGATAGGACCTATTGGGCAAAATCAAATTCAGGAGCATACACAGTCAAATCTGGCTACAAACAAGTAAAGGACATGAAGAAGGGAAATAGCCATTCCAGGAGAGCTCCAGAACCAAGTAATAACAGGAGGACTAAATCTCAAAACTGGAGTTTTCTATGGGGACTGAACATGAAAAATAAACTAAAACACTTCATCTGGAAATGCCTACAAGGAATCCTGCCAACTGACACAGTGGTGAAGGAGAAGTGTGGCAAAGGGGACCATGTGTGCAAGTGCTGTGGAGATAATCCTAAGACACTGGAGCATGTGTTATTTCTGTGCGGCAATGCTAGAGCAATCTGGAAGGTTGCTCCATTGAATTGGGATGGACCAGAGGTGTTTAGGAATAGTTTCTGGCACTGGTGGGAAGAGCTTAGAGGGGATGTGGTCAGGGAGAAGGGAAGGGAACACATAACCTTGACGGCAAACATATTGTGGCAGATTTGGAAATGTAGGAATGATACGCAATTCAACAACAAGAGCAATAATCTTATAGTAGTTGTTAACAACGCGATGATGGAATGGAATGAATATCAAATGGCACAAGGGGGGAACAGAACATGAAAATCAGGAAGCTGGAGGATTGGGGAGGGACAGGAGATGGGAAAAACCTCAAACAAACTGGATCAAAATTAACACTGATGCAGCTTTAGACCAGAAGAATAACAAAGCAGGGTGGGGTATAGTGGCTAGGAATTGCTTAGGGAAACTGATAGGCTCATGGGGCGAGGCCAACTGAAGGCTGTGCTGAGGCACAAGTGGAGGAGGCATTGGCACTAAGAGAAGCAATGGTAATAGCTAAACAAATGGGATGGAGGAAAGTGAAGCTGGAAACTGACTGCAAACTAATAGTGGATAAAATCAATGCAATGGAGGAGGAGGCCAGCATTGCCATAATTCAGTTGGACATTTGGAGGCTGACAAAAGATTTTGATAAATGTTGTTTCTCCTACATTAGACGGGGCAACAACTCTGTAAGTCATCACCTAGCAAAATTTGCTATAAATTGATAGATTTAGCTGAATGGAAGCATAACTTCCTAGCATGGCTGCTAGAGTTAGCTCAAGCAGATTTACTGGAGCAGTTGCTCTGAACTTGTACCATCTTATGATTACTATCATTTTACCGTTTGGAAAACAAAAGGGTCCTCATTCTGGGACAACAACAAGAATTCCACTTCTTCTCCTACCGAAAGCACGTGACTCCCACGTGAATGACGACCATCCTCCAATCAATAAAACACAGCCACATCAGCACAACAACCATTCATCTTAACAAACCTATTCATGCTTTTACTATATAGGTAGATGAGAGGTGGAAATGAGTTGTGCTAAAATTTGGTCCTTTTTTTCCCCAAAAAATCACATTAACGAAAAATTGGGCTCTTTTTTTTTGTCCTCCAAATCGCATCTAATTACCAATTCTTTACAATTAATTATTAATAACTAATTAATAATGCCATTTTTTTTGTTATCGAACAGATCACATTTAATTAGCAATTTTTTTTATTATTAACAAAAAAATCATTTTTTGTGGCTGGCCAAAAAACCATATTAATTATACATTTTTTTTACAAATGTTATCGAAGTTCATTAGTTAATTAATAATTTCACTTTTTTATTGCTTAACACATCACCTTTAATTACCCGTTTTGACCAATCAAGTTTCTTTTATTTGACTGTCCGATAAATCGCACTTAATTGCGATCTTATGCAGTTAGTTGTTATTAATAATAACTAATTAGTCCCAACACGTTAAATTAACCAAAGAATTTTCTCCTATTCTTTTTCTTTTTTCAACAAATTATGTTTATTTTTCGCTATTAATTCGAACGAGATCAATTAACAAAAGAATTTGCTCTTTTTGTTCCTTTTTTTGCAAGGATTTATGTTTGCCTGCTACTTTTTCGATGTTAATTGCTATTAGTTAATTAATCATGCCATTTTTTTGCCCGTTCAATACATCACGTTCTACCTTGCTGTAACAAATCATGTGGATTCTTCCTTGTCTGCCAAATTGCAATTAATTGCAAACATACGTTGTTAATTGTTATTAATGATAACTAATTCATCCAAATCAGTTAAATTAAAAAAAATCCTCCTTTTTTTTAGCCAACAAATCACATTAACAAAAATTTGGGCTCCTTTTTTTTGGCTTGTCCACCAAATCACATCTAATTACCAATTTTTCACAATTAATTGTTAATAACTAATCAATAATGTCATTTTTTTGTCATCCAACAAACCACATTTAATTAACAATTTTTTGCAATTGTTAAAAAAATTGACTTCTTTTTGTCGTTGCCCAAAAAACCACAATTAATGATCAATTTTTTTTTCAAATGTTATAAAAAATGTCCTTTTTTATTTTTCATTGTTCAATAAATCATGTTTAATTATAGAATCTTTTCGCAATCAATTGTTCATTAATTAATTAATAATTTCACTTTTTATTGTCTAACAAATCACATTTAATTACCAGCTTTTCGCAATTATTAACACTTTTTTTGTTTCCAAATAAATCACAATTAATTATAATTTTTTGTAATTGATTAACATGTATGAACTAAATGTGAACAAATGTTGCCAAATGGTGGTCGTTTTGTGCTGATGTGTCGCACTATGATTGAAGGGATTGTCCTGCTCGTGTGAATTAGCAAATTTCTTCCCTGGTGCAATTGCTCATGTGAATTAATAATGCTCCAGCTTAACCACGTGCTTTGCAAGGGACTTTTTTTTATTATTATTTAACACAGATTTGATCATTTTTGGGGGAAGAAACCCATTACCCATGTGGGTAGATTGACATGCTGTCAGAGTTGGTGAGACTTGCATTGGACTCAATGCTTCACAGAACCATCTTTTCCCCTCTCTCTATCTCTCACCCATCCTCTGCTTTTTTTAGAAAGTCCTGATCCTCTCTTCCTCTTCCTCATATTTTCTACAAAATGGGTTCGATATTTTTGCTTAAAGGGTTATTCTTTCCTCCCCTGCCTAAACTTCTCTAGCCCTTTTTTTCTTTTTGTTCTCTGGTTTAGTTGTCTAACATCGTGGCTAGCTTTTCAAACAAACTAATGTTGTTTGAGGGGTATTTTACATACATACAAGTTAAAAAAAAAATCGAATTACACTCGTTCATTGCAAGTATACAGGTCAACTAGTAGTTTATGGTATATATCAGGTCGATCCCACAGGGAAGAGTGAACAATTACCGGTATTACTAAAACTTCTCTATTATTTAGACTATCAATGAATCATAACAAATTTAACCTACTAAAATTATACAAAATAACAAATGAAATCTCCTTGGGTTGTGGTATCCCTAACTACTCATGCAAGTGCTATATTTGAATCATTGAGTACTACATCTAGGCTAGTTATGGTGTAATTTCCTTATGCATTTGAATCCTACTTTCGTAGTGAATCAATTATACTTATAACTAATCCATACCTATTCTCATGGTTATGAAATTAGCTACAAGTTCATTTTTTCAATGAAATTACATGAAATGAATCACTAAAAATCACATAGGTGCACCTCTACTTTCGTGAGCGTACTCCCTATGTTTAACACTTCTTGAACTAGTGTTAAATCTCAATTTTCATTGCAGAAATAACACCTTAGATAATCACAATCAATGGTACCAGATTAATCATGATTTAAAGAGCCAAAGTGCTAAATAACTTGCTCAAATCATAGCAATCAAATAACCAAATAATAAATACTAACAATTATAAAAAGTTCAACCAAACCCAAGGCATAAACTTTAGAGACACATATTGAACACAAAATCCAGAACTTGTATATTAACTAAACTTAAGAATCTGATACAAAAGATAAAGAATTGGAGAAGAGATAACCCATGTCACTTGAGTTTCAACTCTTCCTTCTTCATCTCCATCTTCATCCTAATCTAGCCAATATACAAGAATGAATGAACTATACTACTCTATACTAAACTAATCTAACACATAGAAGATGAAAGAGTTACATTTCTGCACCCTCCAAGTTCTCCCGTATGTCTCTAGTCTCAATATTTGCTAGCTAGAGAGAATTTGCTATCAGAAAATCTGGCTCCATCTTCATCCTAATCTAGCCAATATACAAGAATGAATGAACTATACTACTCTATACTAAACTAATCTAACACATAGAAGATGAAAGAGTTACATTTCTGCACCCTCCAAGTTCTCCCGTATGTCTCTAGTCTCAATATTTGCTAGCTAGAGAGAATTTGCTATCAGAAAATCTGGCTACGTATGGATGTCCAGACATCTCCTAATGTCTCTACATAAAAACTGCTCAAGAGTTCCATTTTTCCAAGTCAAATTCCACCTTTTGATTCCCAAATCTCAATTTTGTTAGGATAGTCAATAACCAATGTTTTTGACTTGAAAATAAGCCACCTTTCTTACCCTTTTGTCTTCTGAAGCATGTGCACCGAATTTCTTTGCATCTTATAGCTGGAAAGTGGTATGAACACAAGAGAAATGCCTGAGTCAAATTGTAGAATTTCGGCTGCAAAACGCACCTACCCAAAACGCGGCATAAACTCGCGTTTTGTATACTCGCATTTTTACTCTGGCCTTATTTCAACTCCGATTTTCTCTATGATGAAGGCCGAACTGGCTTTTGTACAAAACACAAAAGTTGTAGCCCTTTGAGTTGGCTTTCCAATGCTTTAAAAATCATGCAAGTCGGAGTTTTGTAGCCTGAGATATGATCGAAATACTAACACCTGATCAAACCTCTGTTTTAACTTCCGACCACAGAATGCAACTTCTGTATTCCGAATTTTTGTCCATGAAAATGGCAGAATTGGATTTCGATGTCTTCATAATAATTGTAGGTCTCTTTCTTAGCTTTAAAATGGTATAAAGATCATCTCAATCCGATAAGTGTAGCTCCAGATATACCGAAGAGTGTCAAAACTGACTTGTATTGCATTTCCTCACTTGAATGTTTTTCACTTCATTCTTCTTGTTACCACTTGAATTCATCACCAAATCTCTATTTTTCACCTCATTTGACATCCTTTAGTGATTGAATCATCATTCCTGCTTAAAAATGAAGTTTTTACCATTAAAATCAATAGAAATGCAATATTATCCACTTTTACCAAAAATATATAATTTTACCAAAAACCTCTTTATTTTAATTATAAAACTAAATAATCAACTCAAAATTAACTAATAAAATGCACTTAAAAATACGTAAAATAAACCCTTATCAAATACCCCCACACTTGAATCAAGGTAAATAACCCTTATGTGATCTTTCCATTAACTTCAAGTACTCATAATATCAAGCGAAGAAGAGCCAAGTATACCATAATTTTACCAATTCAACTCAACTTCTTATTTTTATCTAATTTCGCGAGCAAGCAACTCCAATAGTCAATAAAGATGCTAACTAATCTCATGATCAACTTCTTATTTTTCTTAAAGAGGGATTTATTTAACTTTTTTTTTAATGATGCATATTTTAAGGGTTAAATACTACTTAAATTGTGAAAAATGCCTTTTGACACGAAGATCGACATTTTTAGATGAAGATCACCGGTTACTCAACATTTCACATACTCAAGTTGCTTTTCATACTCTTAATTTAAGTACTGTTTTACACGAAAGTCGATATTTGTAGATGAAGACTCCCAGTTACTAAGTACAAAAACTATTGGAGTAGAATAACCCTTTATATATATATATATATATATATAATAAAATTCCCTCTAAGAATAATCATGAGAAAAGTATGACACTTATTGACCATATTAATTTCTTAACTTATAAAATCAGATAAAAAGAAGAATTTTCATCAAATATGCAAAATATAGGCATAATTTTCTCCACTTTACTAGATATACTTTCTTATAGATGTAAAAATTATAATCACATAAGAATCATTTCCAAATTCCATGAGAAAAGAAGTTTCAAAACCATATATATTTATTCAAAAGGATAAGTGACAAAATTTTACTTATTTATTATGGTTAATAACATATATATGTATAAGGTTTTGAAAAAAATTTGACAGAGTTTCCCCTTAAAAGTGGACTAAAACTCCCTGCCAGCAACCACAAGAAACACAATTTAAGCACAAAAATTATATCAAACACAACTAAAACCACAAGTACCACACATATTTCTCCCCCCACACTTAAATTACACATTGTCCTCAATGTGTAGGGAAGAAATGAAATAAAAGAAAAAAAGAAAAGAAAGAAGTACTTCCCAAGGCAATGGCTGAGATCCTTATCAGCCACTAATCATGAACCACTGCCAAAATACAAGTACCTACCAAATAAAGAAAAACAGAAAAAATAAAATGAAGTTAAACATCTTAAGTTCCGCAAGTTAAGATAATTAGGCAAGCAAATCCAGCAACTAAAGATAGCTTCTGCAATGCGCCAAGTCAGTCATCCCCCTCAGCATCATTGTCATCCTCAGCATCACGATTGGGCGGTGCATGAATGCCCAAATGATCTTCAATCCGACTTAGACGATTCCTAACGTCAGCAAACTGGAATGCAAAGTCGTCCATAAGGTCAAAAAGTCGCTGCCAATTAGTCTGTGGTGGAGGAGGTGGTGGTGCTGCAGTAGATGGTCCAGTTTCATCCCGACCATGTCTAGCCTTTTGTCTTCGTTCCTGAACAGGGCATGGAATGTCCCCCGTGCCAATACCAAGGTTGCAAAGAGTAGTGATAGTCATCTCAGTCCGTGGCGAAACATACTCCCGCCGCATGCCTTCCAAGCGAACTTCAAAACGCGGGACGATCAAGGTTAGTAGACGAAGAAAGGATAATTTGAAAGAAGTTGTCTTACGCCTCGCCGTATACCTAATGTGGCTGATGATAATGTTTGGCAATGAAATTCGAGCATACGGGGAAGTTTGGTTGTGGAACATGTAATCAAGGAAGTAAATATCGCTCTTGCGAACCTCCGTGTGCCCCGTTTTCTTTGGGATGACATTGTGAGCCATCATGTAAATGATAAGCCGATGACGAGGTTCGAAGACATTTGCCAAAATGGTCTCCTTCCTTGTAGAGCAAAAAGGTTGGTACTCAAGACCAAACCTAGCCATGGCCAGCGAGGGATCCCACCTCCTATTCGGGGGAACAAACTCCTTCTTCAAATCTATTGGACGGCCGTTATCCATACACCCCAAAATAGCGGCCAAATCTTGACGTGACAAGACTATTTGTCTTCCACGTACCCAGGACTCAACTATTTCTCCACTATGGTGCGCCTTACTCTCAATGTTGGCATAAAACTCGCGCACCAAGTCGGGGTAGTAATGGTTTGGCAGGGTGAGAATCGGAGCCTATCCTAGCTGAGCAAAAGCATCTGAGATGTTGTACATCATCTCAACTGGTGGACTGACGTGCATCTCGAACAAAAACTCCAAATTAGCACGCGCATCATGCCACTCCTGATTCCTGCGAGTGCTGAACCTAGCACTGTCAAATACCGATTTTTTCGCTCCACGGGAGGTGCCCTCACCAGGTCGACGGTTAACTGGTGGAGGAGAAGGTGAATTCTCCTCCTCAGTCACCTCCATCTCCTCATTAACCTCCCTCTCCTCACTACTAGAGGATGAAGGTATCACACGCCTTCCCCTTGGCATAGTACATAAAAGAAAATGTTGCAATTAACCACATATATTTTGACACAATTCACAATTTGGCAATGAATATCCTAAAATGATCCAAATAATCTCCAATTTGTCCCTTCAAGTGATAATTCGTCCAATAACTAATGTAAAGGACCGAACAAGACGAGCCATAATTCATGCCAAAAATTGCTCAAAATCACCAATTAAAACAAGATATGGAATAATTATAACCCAATTAGTGAAAATAGCAACAATTATGATTATAACTATTTAGAATTAACAATAATAATATGTTTTTAGCTATAATCATGTTTAGGCAAAAATTAAACCAATTAACTCACCAAATCAACCAAATTACTCACTATACACAATGCACATGCTAAAATATCATCAACTAACCATTCTTAACCATAATTAATTATCACCAATAGCTCAAAAACATCCTAAATCCATTTTTCAATTTCCCCCAAATATAGCAATTGTGAATTTTAAATCACTACGAAACCAATAAATTGCTACATTTAAACATATAAACATGCTTAAACAATCTTAAAAAGCATGAATAAAATAAAAAATAGTCATAAATATCATCAAATTTTTGAAATTAAAAGATGTCAGATAGCTCAGGATAAAAAAATATGACTTTCTAAAATCAAAAGATTTGATGAAGAAACTTACCTCAATCACGTAGAAGGAAGTTTGGTGATGCTAAAAATGTCAAAAGCCCTATGAAACAACCTCCAATTGACCTCCAATTGAAAAAAATTAGAGTTTAAGAACCCTAACCTTCAATCCCTCAAAAACCTGATTTTAGGTGTTTTTCTTGGATTTTAATCGGTTAAAAAAGGTGTATGAAGCTCAAAAGGTGTTGGGGTGATGATTTCTACCAAGATTATGGAGGAAAAATGAAGATTTGTGAGTTGGGTAGAAAGGAAGAGGAAAAACGCGCCTGGAAAATGGAGAAGAGAAGAAGAAATGAAGCTGAAATCGCGTTTCTGGAGGCTATATTCGGACACAGAAAACGCGACTGAAAACGCGCCTTCAACTCGCGTTTTTGAAGTCGCGTTTTCTTCACAAATCTTGTAGTAATGAAAACGCGACTACGTAGGAAAACGCGACTCTGAGCTGCATTTTTGAGTTTTGATCCAGGCTTGAAAACGCGATTTAGCTGAGAAACACGACTTTGTGTCGCATTTTGAAGCGCGTTTTCTTCAGCCTTGTTGCAGAATTTGAAACGCGTTTTGATGAAAATGCGACTCGAAAGCGCGTTTTCATGCTAGGTGCGTTTTCTTCTGCAATTTTTTGCAGAAAATGAACTTTGAAAACTTACCATTGGTACTCCAATCATTCAAAATGCATCATAAATCATTTGTTTGTAAAATTTATCGATGTGTACACATGTAAAACATTAAAAACATGCATTTTACCTCTTTTAAACGGATCAAATAACCTTGTAACGCAAATCAAGGGGTTGAGTTGCTTGATCAAAGTTCACTTTTTTTACCTCAAATGGTCATTTTTGCTTCCAATTGCCAACCCTATAGCACAAAAACAACAAATTAACTAAAACACTTATTCAAACCACAAAATCACACCAAAATAACATAAGGTACTAAAACATTGGGTTGCCTTCCAACAAGCGCTTTTGTTTATAGTCATTGGCTAGATTATATCACCTCATTTTTTCAAGGAGGCTTAGTTAACGAATAATCCACCATTTTTTGACGTGGTGGATCATTAAATGGTGACTTTATAGCAAAAGCCACATGATCTATTGATGTAAGAAATGGAAGTGACTTACCTATCCCAAGTGTTTCATAGATATTACCTTGAATGTGCACCACTTGAGAACTTACCAAAAGAAATGCCATGAGAGTATCTTGGGCAGGAATACCTTTAAAACCTGTACTTTTAATACACTCCTCAAGAGGGGTGAAAAATGAGTCATTAAAACTCACCTCTTGAGGTTCAAAGTTAGTTTCATAGACATTATCATGCGAAATGGATATTTGCTCATTAAAACACACTTGAGATTCATCGTTTTCATCAAAATGCAACCCATTTTCACATACAACATTCCCAACATTCATGCTAGGATCATTTTGCAAATTATTAGAGGAAATAACTTCACACAATGCATTCAATTGCTCATGTATTCTATCAAAATGAGAAGCTAGTTCATCTATTTTTTCCTCAATCCTATCAAAACGGGTGGAAGTTGTATTTGCTAGCCCTTCTATTGCTAAATCAAATTGATTAGAAAAATTTTCTACAGCTAGCTCCCAAGATGCATTAGAATCATTAGCTAATGGTTCACTTTCTAACTCCCAAGATAGAGGTGTATTAGCTAACTTTTCTATTGCCAACTCCCAAGATGGTTTTGATTCATATTGGACACTTTCAGGTTGGTAATCATAAAAATATGGATAATCACTATATGTATATTGATTGTCCCAACCATAAGCAGGAGAATTGCTCAAATTAGCACTATATTGATCAAAACAAGGATTGTAATGCTCTAATTCATCATAATAATCCATATTTTGTGCTTGCATACATGTATTAGTAGCATGATAACCTCCACACAAGTCACAAATCACATGATAAGAATTAAAAGCATTAACATTCCTCCCTTGCTCAATTTCATGCATAATTATATCCATTTGAACTTGTAACATCATAACATCAAATTTAGCCTTTAAACACCTTAAACCATCTTCAAAAAACATACATTCAGTAAATTCTTGGTTACCTCTGTTGAAGAAGCTTTGCACTTTGTAATCATCCATTGCCAATCTTCCATTTCTCAAGCATTGTCCTCCAAATTGATCTACCCTTCTCATCACCTAAAATTGCTTTTAAACAACTTCAAAAGCAAAATTAGTAAGAAAAATAGGTAATGAAACACATACACACATAAAACACAAAAATAACAGAAAATAACATTCACACTATAACTAATGAAATGTCTAAACTAATAAAGTTGCTCTTCACGCCGATATTGCCAAATCTTCCCCGGCAACGGCGCCAAAAACTTGACCGGTATTTTACATACATACAAGTTAAAAAAAATTGAATTATACCCGTTCACTGCAAGTATACAGGTCAACTAGTAGTTTAGAGTATATATCGGGTCGATCCCACAGGGAAGAGTGAACAATTACCGGTATTACTAAAACTTCTCTATTATTTAGACTATCAATGAATCATAACAAATTTAACCTACTGAAATTATACAAAATAACAAATGAAAGCTCATTGGGTTGTGGTATCCCTAACTACTCATGCAAGTGCTATATTTGGATCATTGAGTACTACATCTAGGTTAGATATGGTGTAATTTCCTTATGCATTTGAATCCTACTTTCGTAGTGAATCAATTATTCCTATAACTAATCCATACATATTCTCATGGTTATGAAATTAGCTACAAGTTCATTTCTTTAGTGAAATTATATGAAATGAATCACTAAAAACCACATAGGTGCACCTCTACTTTCGTGAGCGTACTCCCTATGTTTAACACTTCTTGAACTAGTGTTAAATCTCAATTTTCATTGCAGAAACAACACCTTAGATAATCACAATCAATGGTACCAGATTAATCATGATTTAAAGAGCCAAAGTGCTAAATAACTTGCTCAAATCATAGCAATCAAATAACCAAATAATAAATACTAACAATTATAAAAAGTTCAACCAAACCCAAGGCATAAACTTTAAAGACACATATTGAACACAAAATCCAAAACTTGTATATTAACTAAACTTAAGAACCTGATACAAAAGATAAAGAGTTGGAGAAGAGATAACCCATGTCACTTGAGCTTCAACTCCTCCTTCTTCATCTCCATCTTCATCCTAATCTAGCCAATATACAAGAATGGATGAACTATACTACTCTATACTAAACTAATCTAACACACAGAAGATGAAAGAGCAACATTTTTGCACCCTCCAAGTTCTCCCGTATGTCTCTAGTCTCAATATTTGCTAGCTAGAGAGAATTTGCTATTAGAAAATCTGGCTACGTATGGATGTCCGGACATCTCCTAATGTCTCTACATAAAAACTGCTCAAGAGCTCCATTTTTCCAAGTCAAATTTCACCTTTTGATTCCCAAATCTCAACTTTGTTAGGATAATCAATAACCAATGTTTTTGACTTGAAAATAAGCCACCTTTCTTGCCCTTTTGTCTTCTGAAGCATGTGCATCGAATTCCCTTGCATCTTATAGCTTTAAAGTGGTATGAACACAAGAGAAATGGCTGAGTCAAATTGTAGAATTTCGGCTGCAAAACGCGCCTACCCAAAACGCGGCATAAACTCGCGTTTTGTTTACTCGCGTTTTCACTCTGGCCTTATTTCAACTGCGATTTTCTCTATGATGAAGGCCGAACTGGCTTTTGTACAAAACACAAAAGTTGTAGCCCTTTGCGTTAGTTTTCCAATACTTCAAAAATCATCCAAATCGGAGTTTTGTAGCCTGAGATATGATCGAAATACTAACACCTGGTCAAACCTCTATTTTAACTTCCGACCACAGAATGCAGCTTCTGTATTCCGACTTTTTGTCCATGAAAACAGCAGAATTGGATTTCGATGTCTTCATAACAATTGTTGGCTCTTTCTTAGCTTTAAAATGGTATAAAGATCACCTCAATCCGATAAGTATAGCTCTAAATATAGTCGAAATACCGAAGAGTGTCAAAACTGACTTGTATTGCATTTCCTCACTTGAACGTTGTTCACTTCATTCTTCTTGTTACCACTTGAATTCATCACCAAATCTCTATTTTTCACCTCATTTGACATCCTTTGGTGATTGAATCATCATTCCTGCATAAAAATGAAGTTTTTACCATTAAAATCAATAGAAATGCAATATTATCCACTTTTACCAAAAATATGTAATTTTACCAAAAACCTCTTTATTTTAATTATA
Organism: Coffea eugenioides; assembly: GCF_003713205.1. NCBI lineage: Eukaryota > Viridiplantae > Streptophyta > Magnoliopsida > Gentianales > Rubiaceae > Coffea > Coffea eugenioides. Next base: position 54,035,334 of record NC_040036.1, on the reverse strand, counting down.
AAACTAAATAATCAACTCAAAATTAACTAATAAAATGCACTTAAAAATACGTAAAATAAACCCTTATCATTGTTGTTGTGGTTTTTTTCCTTTGTAGGATAATAGGGTTGCTCCAGATCTTTCTCTTTGTGCTTGATCATCTTTAGCTCCAGAAGCAAGGAAATTTGCAGAATCTATCTCCAAACTATCAGGTTCTCTGTTGCCTCTTAATCTTTATTTCCTTTCTATATTTATTGGTTTTTTCCCCAAAAATTTTCACAGAAAAACATTGCGTGCAATTTTGCTTTCTTGGGTTTTGTGCTTCTTCATCTCAGGTTTTCTCTATTTTATTTTTTCATTTTTTTAACTTTTGTATTCTTTTATATGTAGTGTCTATGTTACTTATTTCTTTCTTTTGGGTCTCTAGAGCCCCCATATACAAACTTGTATGATATTTATTATAGATGGGAAAATTACTTGGTAGAGAAATTGAAGGAAAAGGTTGTCAAGAAACTTTGGAAAATGGAGTTTTCATGGCTCATCTGATGACATTTTTTTCGGGTTTGTTATGTGCAGGGGTGCGTTCAACTATTGACTCACAAAAGACAATCCATATGGTAACCAACCCAAAGTCTCCATTTGTGGAGATCAAATTTCATGTCATTGACTGTTGTAAATTTATTTTTTTTTTAGTGTCATTATTTTTGAGAAAACTATTTTTCTTTTTTTCCCTTGTGAAGTTTTGGTTCTCATTTTTCGAAGAATGTATATAGATTCTTTAAAACAAAAGAAAAAAATGCTTTTGTGTTTTCTTAGTTGCTGATAAAAACACTAAAACTGATCAAGGAGCCATTAGTTGAGATGCTCGTTTTAAGTACATGTTCCCTATATATTTGTATATGCATGAATCTTGCCTACCCTTCTTCCTTTAAACGAGTACTTTTTAAATTAGGTTTACAAGAATACCATTTTTTGGTTAAATTTTTGTTTATTTTGTTCCTAGAAGATTGGTTTGAGTTCATCTGCTAGGGATAACATTTTAAGAATATAAAGTGAATATAGAGTAAATATGGCAGATTGAGTATTAACCTGTTATTGCAGAGAAATTTCTTACCATCTACTGCGATTTAAGTGGTTTACTACATGTTTCTTGCTTATTTAGATTTTCGCTTTCATGAAAATGATTTCAATGTTTATGGGCAATTCAAAGTTTGGTCTGGTAATATGTTGGTCTTTTCAGTTTCTCTATTCCTTGAAAAGGTAATGAGAATTTTTTGTAGCTAAAATAACAAAAAGATGTTAGGATTACTTTGCATTTAGATCCTATTTTCTTAAATCATCTTCTTTTTATGTTTCTTTTGGTTATGTTATTAATTTTTTTATTCTTTTATGTGATTAATTTACTTTGTTCATGTTAAATGTACAAATGATTGAAGATGCAGTCGCTCTGAAACCAGTTCATGGAATAACAAACTTTGTAAGTTAAAAATGCAGTCATTTTTTATTTTTTTTATCTTGCTTTTGTGTTGAGCATGTTCACTATTAGATGGTTTATTCTTAATTTCCGCCTTTCAGTCCTTCACTATTTGCACACCATTAATTCACTGTATTGGAATCACAAATACTATTTTGTTTGCTACAGAAGGTTTTTTTTGGTCTCTTATTTTATTTAATTATCTTTTATTACAGGAAGAAACATGAAGAATTATTCAAATTTTACTGAGGAAAAAAATGTTTAAGTGGACAATTTTTTTAGGCTTTACTCTTCATATATGTGTTGATTTGCTCTATGGTTTTTTGCTTAGATTTTTGTCAAGAGAGGGAAGAAAGAAAAAATGGTGGTTAATTCTTACTTTTAAGCATTAGGGGTATACAACTACGCAAAACTTAATACTTACTGGATTTGTTGTTGACCATTATGCTTTTATTGTAAGAAAACTTTTAAGAATTATTGCCATTCAAGAGGTTAACTCTATATTTCTTACTCATTTAGACTGTCTATATTGTTTGGGTAAGATAGCATACGAGTTTTTATTTTAGAATATTTTGTTGCCAAGTTTGGATATGCCTGACATACCCATTGTCATGCCTCAGGTAGTGGACATTTGTGGTGTGCATCGAATCACCATTGCCAAGATTGCTTATTGTGTAAATTATAATGATTTGTTTACTTATTTATATTTGTGAAATTTACTTTACGGGTTTTATTCCTCATCTCACCATTAAATGGATAAATGGAAACTTTTGAGAGTACAAATAGAGCTTCATGAAAACAAGAAACTAGATTTGTGCATAATTTTGGTCAAAATGGAACAATTTGGTTTGAAGGCAAGATTAAGGAATCTTAGATTTTTCTTTGTATTAGCTTCTCACAATTGCAACAAATTTCTAATAGCCTTGCTTTGATTATGTTCTGGTTCCCATTTTAAATAGCAAGAGAAATGGGACAAAAAAAAAAGAAGGCCATGAAAAGAAGAAGCAGGGAGGGGAAAAATGGATCTTCATCAGAACATGTATGCTTTTGTTTTCACTTTTTTTTTTTGTGAAATTTAAGCTGGTTCTATGAGTATTTTTTTTGTTTAATTTTTTCCCTGATCCGAAGGAGAAAATGAGAAGAAGAATAAGCAGATGAGGAGAAAAGTATGGATCTTCAGCCTAATCAGGTCTATAGGTTTCTTTTTTATTTTAATTTAAGCAGTTTTTGTAAGGTTTTATTTTAGTTCAAAATACATTTTTATTTGATTTTTTGAAATGAAAATGAGGTGAAGCAGATGAAGGGAAAGAACTGATCTTTGGTTTGATTCAAAGTTGTAAGTTTTTTTTGTAACTTGAGCAATTTTTGGAGTTTCTTTCTTGTTTGCCTTTTTTTTAAAAAAAAAAAATCTGACTTTCTATTATTGAATCTGAATCAAAAAAGAAAGAAGAAATAATAAAATTTCATAGTCCTAAGCGATTTTTTTTTTTAGAAAAAATTTGTGTGAGTTGCATCTATGGTTGTAGAATTGGTTATTAGGATGATTGAAAAATTGGATTTTGATCAACTCATTATAGATGGTAAGAGTTTGAAAGTAATTGATCAGATAATGCTTCGGATCACATCAGATTGTTTTTGCTTTGAGTTTTCATTTTTTGCTGGTTTATTCATTGTGCAATTATTTATTAGACTGACAATAAGATTTGATTTTGATAAGACTGTGTGAGGATTCAAATAGCTTTCAAGCAAAATGACATGGTAGATAGTAGAATCATTTATACTTATTGGTTTGGGGTTTCATTTCAATTTGTGGGAATTAGGTACTAGAAGAGCTATATTTTGGGTTATCAATGTTAATTATCATTGGGTATGCTAAAATTAGCATTTATGGTGTACATTTAAAGCTTAAAGTAATGCATTTCAAAGCTTAAAGTAATAATAAATGTATAGTGCCACAAAAATTCAAGGCATTAGTTAGACAATTTTAGAATCAAAACGAGGAATAAGGAACATCATAGATTAAGCTTACTATTGCTTTAGGTAGAATAATTTCAAATGTATTACACTTTGAATATGTCTAAAGATCTAAGTTTTATTTGATTGAACTGTTCTACTGATGATGCAATATCCTGGGTATAATTATTCTTGCTGGCTTTGGTTAAGATTGTCTTTGTTGCTTTTCGGTTCTTGAGATATTTTCCTTTTTTTTTGTTTAGAAACATTAAAATTAGCTCTCGTGCACTTGAAGTGTGAAGACGCTCATGGGTTATTTGCATTAATATCATCAAGAAATTTTGTCAGATCTCATTGCTTTTGGTTTCTCCTGAGGTACTGTCTTGTTCTTTAAATTTTTTTTCCTTGCTTACTTTTATTGTTGGAATTCTTTTCTAATTAGGGTTTGAGATGTGTAGTGCTTCTGTTTAAGAACTATTTAATACTGAAGCTGATTTTTCATGTCTATTTTAGCTGGTATTTATTCCTTTTGCCATTGAATTTAGGTACTAATTAAATTGTATTCCTTCTCTAATGCACAGGAAAGAATCTCCAAGGATGGAATAAAGGTTGAGGTAAATCTTTTTGCCATATATAATAAATCATAAATATTTACAAGAAGATTTTGAAGGTGAGGAAAATACAGAAAAAAGAATTTGGTTTTTTCAATTAGAATCTACATACAAGAACAAATTAATTATAGAATGGAAAAATGAATTAGATAAACAAAAATTTGATTTCCCTTTCTTTACATGGTTAACATTTTATATGTCAAAATTAGGAATAAATTATATATATAATACATCTCAAATAAATGTTCAAACCAATTTATATAAAAAATGGAAGCTAAAAGACGATCAAATTATAACATCAATACATCCTCCATTACAAGAAGTAAAAATAAATATAGGACAAGGAGAAGTAATAGCCTCACCTTTTAAAAAGGGTAGGGAAGCTGAATCAAGTACAAATAATACACTAAATTTAGAAGAAGAAGAAGATAATCAATTAAATAGAATAAGAAGAAGAAGGGACAATACCAATAAAAATTGGAGAATGGTAAGTACAAAAAATTATTATCCAAGACCTAGTCCTTCAGATATTCAATATGAAGAAAGATCAAAATTTCGTACCACTAAATATGATGGAGATTCAATTTATGAATGGAATATAGATGGCAAAGCTGAATATGAAGTATTAAATAATTTGCAAGAAATGGGAATGGCTAGACTTGCTTATAAAATTAAAAATATTCAAGAAAGAAATATTGCAACATTATTAGTTTCAGGATTCACTGGACAATTAAAAAATTGGTGGGATAATGCTCTAACGTTACAAGATAAACTATCAATATTAGAACATACCCAAGAAATTGAAGATGATCAAGGAAATATTCAAATACAATCAGATGCTGCAGAATTTCTAATAGTAACAATAGTAATGTATTTTATAGGAAATCCAAAAGAAGAATTAAATTCTAATAAAACATTTTTAACAAATTTAAGATGTCCTACATTATCAGACTTTAGATGGTATAAAGATATGTTTTTAACAAATGTATTAAGAAGACCAGATTGTAATGCTTCATTCTGGAAAGAAAGATTCATAACGGGATTACCAAGTTTATTTTCACAAAGAATAATGGATAGTTTACAAAAGGAAATGGGAACAGATGTAATTTCATTTGAAAATATTACTTTTGGACAATTATTTGCTTTTGTGAAAAAAGAAGGATTAATGTTATGTTCAGAATTAAGATTACAAATAAAATATGGTTCTAAAACAAAAGAAGTAGGTTCATTTTGTGATGCATTTGGAATTAAAAGAATTAAATCACCATCAGCATACAAAAAGAAAATTAAAAAATATACTAAGAAAACAAAATATAAAATACCTAAAGAAGATAAACCAGAAAAGAAGAGAAAATTTATTAAAAGAAAAATAGTTTGTTACAAATGTGGAAAAATAGGACATAAAGCAAACAAATGTAAATTAAAGGAAAAAATTACAGAAATCTGTGCAGATGATGAAGAAATTAAAAATAAATTAATTAATTTATTAATAAATGAAAAAGATCAAAGTTCTGAAGATGATTATTATAATGATATATCTAGTTCAGAAAGTGAAGAAAATTGTAATTGTATTAGTACTCCAAAGTATATAAATGAAATAACTAAAAAAGAAGATAAAGAATTTTTATTAGATATGATAGAAAAGATAGAAGATCCAATAGTTAAAAAGGAATACTTGGAAAGATTAAAGAGTTTAATCATTCAAGAAGATAAAATGCCAAAAATAATAGAATCTTTTAGTATCTCAAAATTAATAGATAAATATCCAAATATAAATATAATGAAAAAAGAAACTACCAAAGATCTTCAAACAGAAATTAATAATCTCAAAATACAAGTAAAACAATTACAGAAAGAGATTATAGAATTAAAAACAAAAGATTTAGAAATAGAAGCAAAATTAACATTATTAGACAATCATCCTTCAACTTCTAATTCTAAAACGGAAGAAATAAATATATCAGAAAAACCTACAAATGAACTTCAATATATAAATATTATAGAAAGAATGACATTTCAAAAATGGTTTGCTCTAGTAACAATCACAGTAGAAGATTTTAAAGAAACATATGTAGCTCTAATAGATAGTGGAGCTGATACAAGTTGCATTAAAGAAGGAATAATTCCAACTAAATATTGTGAAAAAATAAAAGAAAAATTAATGGCAGCAAATGGAGAAAATTTAGAAGTAACATATAAATTTACAAAAGGATCAATATGTAATAATGAATATTGTATTAGACATAATTTTATAATTGTAAAAAATATAAATTGTGATGTAATATTAGGAACACCCTTTTTAATTCAAATATATCCATTTTTTGTAAGTCATGAAGGAATTTCAATAAATATAATGGGAAAAACGGTTATATTTAGATTTTTAACCCCAGTAAAACAAAGAGAATTACAGATATTACAAACCTCCTCTATTTACAAAACAATAAATAGTATTACTAAAGTACAACAACAAATAAATTATATTAAAGAAGAAAAATCTTATTTAAAAATTGAAGAACAATTAAAAGATGAAAAGATACAAAAAAGAATTTTAGAACTAGAAAAGTTATTACAACAAGAAGTATGTGCAGATATTCCTAATGCTTTCTGGGATAGAAAACAACATATGGTTGAATTACCCTATGAAACAGGATTCAATGAGAAAAATATTCCAACTAAGGCTAGACCTATACAAATGAATTTTGAACTATTAGAATTTTGTAAAAAAGAAATAAAAGCATTAATAGATAAAAAATTAATAACTCATTCTAAATCACCATGGAGTTGTGCTGCATTTTATGTCATGAATCAAGCAGAAAAAGAACGAGGAGTTCCAAGATTAGTAATAAATTATAAACCATTAAATAAAGTATTGCAATGGATTAGATATCCAATTCCTAATAAAAAAATTTGCTTAATAGATTATTTAAAGCAAAGATATTTTCAAAATTTGATTTAAAATCAGGATATTGGCAGATATTAATAAATCCCAAAGATAGATACAAAACAGCATTCACAACACCCTTTGAACATTATGAGTGGAATGTAATGCCATTTGGATTAAAAAATGCACCATCAGAATTTCAAAATATAATGAATGACATTTTCAATCCTTATAGTTCATTTAGTATAGTTTATATTGATGATGTGTTAATATTTTCTGAATCATTAGAACAGCATTTTAAACATTTAAATATATTTTTAAAAATAGTTAAGAAAAATGGATTAGTAGTTTCTGCACCAAAAATGAAATTATTTCAAACAAAAATAAGATTTTTAGGACATGACATATATCAAGGAACAATAAAACCAATCAATAGAGCTTTAGAATTTACTACTAAATTTCCAGATGAAATAAAAGATAAAAATCAATTACAAAGATTTTTAGGATGTTTAAATTATATAGCAGATTTCTTTCCCAAATTAAGACAAGAATGTTCTATATTATTTAATAGACTAAAGAAAAACCCAAAACCATGGACAGAAGAACATACTCAAAAAATAAAATATTTAAAAGAAAAAATAAAATCTTTGCCATGTTTATGTTTACCACATCCTAAAGCATTCATGATAGTTGAAACAGATGCATCAGAATTAGGATATGGGGGAATACTAAAACAAAAATTAGAAGAGTCAAAAGAAGAGTTAGTAAGATTTCACTCAGGAACATGGTCAGATCCTCAAAAGAATTATTCAACAATTAAAAAAGAAATTTTATCAATAGTTTTATGCATATCAAAATTTCAAGATGATTTATACAATAAGAAATTTTTAATTAGAATAGATTGTAAATCTGCAAAAGAGATTTTACAAAAAGATGTTCAGAATATAGTTTCAAAACAAATATTTGCTAGATGGCAAGCTATTTTATCTGTTTTTGATTTTGATATAGAATTCATCAAAGGAGAAAATAATTCTTTACCAGATTTTCTTACTAGAGAATTTCTACAAGGTCATGGATCGTGAATTGATGGCCCAAAGAGAGGAACGAGAATATACCAATTATTTGAGAGCTCAAAGGGATTCTCCCAAACTCCAAAACAAAGAAAAAGATATGCAATCCAGAGGATATCAATATTTTGCCCAAACCAGCTATGGTAGACAAAGTATTCCAGCCCATCAGATTCCTAAATATGACACCATATACATTCGAAAAAGCCCTTATGCTACTATCACTCCTCAAGAAAGAGCCTTTCTTATTCAAAGAGAAATTCAGAGAAATACCATTCGAATCAAAGTTATGAAAAGAATCGAGAGAAGTGAGGAATTTATTCAGTATCACAGACAGCAAAATAAACAATTATCTGACCAACTTAAAGATATTGTTTATTAATATTGCAGGATTATGGATTCAAAAGCAGGAAATTCCAGACCAAAGACTCCCCAAGATTATGAGATGAGTCTTACTCCTGTTACTCAAAACAGATTCCAACTCTTATCAGATTTTCCAGCATTGACTTACAGTCAAGCTGCTTGTACTCCAACTTCTTCTCAAATAAAACCTCTTCAACAGATTCCAAAGACCCCAGAAAAATCCAATGAAAATACTTATTTTACCAAGCCATTTACTCAACATATCACTTTAACCAAATTTCAAGAAGTACCTTTATATTCTACACTCAATCAAATTACCCAAAGGATCTTTCCTCCAAAGTGTTTTTGGCAACCAGATGATCCCTCAAAAAATTTGGATTATTATGAATTAATTCTTACAGATACTCAATCTGTAGAAATATTCCCAATTCCAGACAGAAAAAACCCAAATATAATTAGCCACTCAAAATGCATAATAAAGAAAATTTGTTCTCCAAATGAATGGACTTCTCTTTATTCTAAAAAATCCTTTTCAATAAGGTTCATTCCAGATGGATTCACTTATCAAGATTATAAAATGGCATGGTATCGTGCTTTCCTTTTTAGACCATTCAATCATTCATGGTTCTTCACGTTCAAAGAAAATTGCAACAGAGAATTTCCAATTTGGTTCAATCACTGGTGGAAATGGTTTGGACCACTACCAGAGATACTACCTCCAAATGTGCTTATGGGATTTCAAACGTATCTAAAAAGAGCAAAGGGGGAAGAATATACAAGACCAGTTTTATTCCATATGGAGTTCAAAGTCCCGTGGATTTTTTGCTGGAGTTTTAAGGTCCATCAAGAATTAGAAAAGCCACTTCCAATGTCATTGGTCAGAGAATTCAAAATTAAATGGTGGACAGGATTCAATCAAGAATTTGGAGATCAAGTGAATGTTATCAGATTTTTAACTACCGGAGATAAACTCAAATGGACTAAGCCAACCTCTACTCCAACAACTTTTGTACCTACTACAACAAAGTCTTCACCAACTCCAACCACTACGGCCCCAACTCCAACCACTACTCCAATAAAGAAAGAAAAAGATACCGAGATGGTATCCGAGGCAACTTCAAATGACTTTTTGATGAAAAAGATGATGCAAGATCCAAGGCTACTCAAAGAATATCTAGACTATTTGCAAAAGTCAGATAAGAAAGAAGAAACCGACAAAATTGACGAGTCAGCAGAATCATCCGAATCTACTTTTGATCCTTTCGGAGGACCATGCGGACAAGATCCAAACGACTTTTGAAAAAGGAGCCGATCACTTTTGAAAAAGATGTCGGTCACAAATAAAAAGAATATGAAACTCAAATGGAGAAGAAATGAAATTCAAATGAGAAGGTCCCGAGCCTCTATAAATAGAAGGAAGATTGCAAAATGAAGGCATCGGCGAATAGATCAGAGAAAAATTTCAGTTTACATCTTTTAGTACAAACCTGTTACCTACTCTCACTTACTTCAAACCTACTCTTACCTACTTCAAACAACTCCTGTACTCTAGCTATTGTCAAGCTTATTCAATAAAAGAATCAAGGATTTATTTTGCTCAAAGCTTCCGTTGTCTACTCAATTTCATTGTAAGTCCAAATATTTATGCTTATTACAAGTTTATATTGCTGACGTCCTTTTTGTAAGGATCGAAGACAACCTAAGAGGGGGGTAAATTAGGTTGATTATAAAACTAATCAAGTTATGGGCACTTTTTGCTCAATATGAAATTTACCCTCTTTTCTTAAGTGATCACACAATGAATCAATCAATGAAAGAACAATATCATTTGAGAGAAGTAGAAGATATAAGCAATTTAAAAATCACACGATAACAATAACTAACTAAGAAGGGAAGAATTACAAACCAATTGACTACCAAGCTGCTCTTGAGCTTGTAGGTCAATTCAAACAAGTTTCTTCAAATTGATGAAATACAACCAATCTTGTGTATAAAGGAATGCTCACTTCCTCCTTGCCCCAAGTTTCACTCGATCAAGTTAGAAAGTTTTACTATCCCTCAGGACAACCCTCTCAGAGCTACACTATTGAAGTATTCACTCACAAATGAAAAGTTTACAATGAACTTCACACCACCAATACTACAAATCTTCTTTGGTGAGTGTTTTCTCACTAAAACTAGTCTAGATCTTTTGTATCGTCAGTGTGTACAATTTGTTTGAAAATTCTAACCATACTCTATTTATAGAAGATTAAGAAAGTGCTTCATTAATGCTTCCAACGGATAGAAAGTAGTTGAAGAGTCAACTAGTCGTTGGGAGTATCGGACGTCCGGTAGTCTGGTTTCTTGCGTCTGACAGCAGGTAGTGAGTTTAAGAGATTTTTTTCCATTCTATCGGATGTCCGGTGCTTGCATCCGAAAGCAGACAATGAGTAAGAAGAAATATCTCAATTCTATCGGACGTCCGGTATTATCTTTGTGAGAGTCCGACAGCTTTCGTCGAGTTTGAAAGATCTTATCGGACGTCCGATGCTTGCGTCTGATCGAGGTCAGTGAGTTAAGGGGAATGTTTTATTTCCTTCAGACGTCCGATGATGGAGTTTTTCATGCGTCCGAAGTTGCGTAATGATTATCGGACGTCCGATCCTGTCTTCACAAGCGTCCGATAGCTTTCAGTAACCTTTGTTTCTTTCAATAGCACTTGATCTTAGAATCTGATTTGCTTCATAATTGAAAGTATATCTTGAAGAGATATTAGTATCATCCATTTATTTTGTAAACATCAAAAGCTAGGGACTAAGATCAACACTTTTGTATACCACCTCTCCACTTAAGAAAAATTTGGATGATAATTTGCACAAGAAGCTTTTAACAATCATAGGATAGGACCCGATTTTGAGAAATTCCTTAATATCGCTGTACCAGGGACGACTATCAGAAGATTTTTCCATAACCAGATAATGCGCAGGCTTTTCTTGTAATTGAATCTGGATAAGTTCAATCGCCAAGTCATCTGGATGTTGAATCATTGAAGATAAAGTGGCCAAAGTATCAGCAAAAATATTTCGAGCACGTGGAATATGCGCGAACTCTAAACTTTTGAATTTGTTTGCCAAATCCAATAAATTGCAATGATATGGCAAAATCTTTGAATGTCGAGTTATCCATTCTTTGAGCGTTTGATGCACGTGTAGATCGAAATCACCAAACGATATTAAATTTTTAATCTCCATCTCCAACGCCATGTTTAGTCCAAAAATGCAAATTTTGTATTTAGCCATGTTGTTGGTGCCGAAAAATCACAGTTTAGCGGAACCGGGATAATATTTTTCTTTAGGCGATACTAGAATAGCTCCGATCCCAACTCCGAAAGAATTTGAAATACCATCAAAGAATAGTCTGCACTCAGAGCATTACTCATTCATATCTTCCGCTGTACCAACAAACAGGACCTCCTCATCCGAAAAATAAGTGTGAAGCGGTTGATAATTATCTTTCCTTGGATTTTCAGCCAAATGATCTGCTATAGCCTGCCCCTTGATTGCCTTTTGCGTGGTGAAGATGATATCGAATTCAGAAAGGATCATTTGCCATTTAGCCATGCGTCCGGTTGGCATTGATTTTTTCAATAGGTATTTCAAAGGATCTGAACGAGAGATAAGATAGGTGGTGTGACTAAGCAAATAATGCCTTAATTTCTGAGTTGCCCAAGCTAATGCACAGCAACTCCTTTCAAGAAATGAGTATTTTACCTCGTAAGGTGGGAACTTCTTATTAAGATAATAAATAACTTGCTCTCTTTTTCCAGAATTATCATGATATCCCAAAACACATCCCACACCCTCGTCGAGTAGAGACAGATATATAATCAAAAGTCAACCCAGTTTGGGTGGCACTAAGACCGAAGGGTGCAACAAGTAATCCTTGATCTTATCAAAAGCTTGTTGGCATTCTTCACTCCAATACAATGGTACATTCTTCTTCAATAATTTAAATAAAGGCTCACATGTAGAAGTCAATTGAATAATGAACCTGCCAATAAAATTAATCTTTCTCAAAAAACTCTTTACATCCTTTTGTGTTTTTGGCACTGGCATCTCACGAATTGGTTTAATCTTTGTCGGATCTATCTCTATGCCTTTTATACTGACAATGAACCCCAATAATTTGTCAGTAGGAGCTCCGAAAGCGCACTTCGTAGGATTTAATTTCAAATTATACTTCTCAATCTTTCAAATAACTTTTTCAAATCAACCAAATGATCCTCCACTTTCTTGGATTTGATTATGGTGTCATTCACATAAACTTCCATCTCCTTATGAATCATATCGTGGAACAAAGTGGTCATGGTCCTTTGATAAGTAGATCTAGCATTTTTCAATCCAAATGGCATTACTCAGTAGCAAAATGTTCCCCATAGAGTGATAAAAGCAGTTTTCTCTCTATTCTCTTCTGTCATTAGAATTTGATGGCATCCGACGAAACAATCGCCAAAAGACTAGATCTCATGCCCAGCGGTGTTGTCCAAAAGAATATGTATATTTAGCAAGGAAAAATCGTCTTTCGGACTAGCCTTATTCAAATCTCGATAGTCAACACATACCCTCACCACTCCATTTTTCTTCGGGACAGGGATTAGATTTGAAAGTCAAATAGGATAATGAGATACCATGATAATCCTAACATTGAGTTGCTTCTTAATTTGCTCATTGATTTTGAGACTTATGTCCGGTTTAAATTTGAGAGGTTTCTGTTTCACCGGTGAAAAATTTGGGTCCTTTGGCAATTTGTGAACCACTATATCTATTGAAATGCCCGTCATATCATCATAGGATCAAGCAAACACATCTTTAAACATGGTCAAGAATTCAATCATCTCTTTTTTCTGTTTCTTATTTGAATGAATGCTAATTTTTATCTTCTTGGCATCGATCTCAGTGCCAATATTAATGATTTCTATTTCTTCTAAGTTTGGTTTGGATTTCTCTTCATATTGTTCAAGATTCTTTAATAAAGACTCAGATTCTTCCTCATTATCGCTTTCATCTTGAATTTCTGATTTCATAATTTTGAATTCATGAGAGATATCGAGATTGCAGTCATCAAATTTCAGAATATTGATATCCAAATGGTCAATGTGTTTTATTTTTGGCCATCTGAAAAAAATGAGATAGCTATAATAATCGTAAGTAAAATAATTGAAAAATAAACAATGTGCATTTCATTGAATTTCAAATAAAGTACAAAACATCATAATATGCTACTTAACAAAAGATACGCTATTTAACATAAGACTTGTATTGAAAAGTCATTTGATTCAAAACTATTTACAAAACTGAAAGGTAAAAAATGATCAATGCGAATGATTTCTTTCATAGTTCTCAACCAAAGGCAATCCCCTAGATTTACTGAAATTCCCTTCGGGAGGGAAGAAAGTCAATGGTCCAATTCTTCATTACTTCCCTGGAGACCTCTGAAAATTCTGGATTCTCTGATAGCTCGCCCTCATAAGTAACCCCCACGAACAGTTTAGACAAACTGATATCCACCTCATCGATCGGGTCCAATTCGGATCTGATTACTTCCGATCGACGGAAAAAAGTATAGTGCAATGGTGGGATACTCCTGACAATTTGCTTTCATTCCTTTTTCGCTCTCTTGTGATCCAATATTTCTTTAATGTCCCTGGCAGTAGGTTGAAACCCTAGTCCAAAGGTGTCCTTCTTTCTTTGAGACTCTATTGGTTCTAGAATTCCTTGCAAGTTATGCCCGAGACTCTTGCATATCTCTTATCCTTCTCGAATCATTTCTTTAGCCATCATAATGCTGGCTTCTGGCAAATTCATTCCCACCATCGACTTGTCTTTGATACCCAACCTACTGAAACGATATCAGTCACATGGTAAGAAGAAACCAGAGCTTTTCTACCACCTTCCTCTTTTGGTCCGAAATTGACGATCATAGTACAATCATCCTCTGCAAACACTGTGACTAATTGATCATTCACTACAAATCTCAATATCTAATGGAGCGAAGATGGTACAGCACCCGAAGCGTGAATCTAAGGTCGTCCAAACAGAATATTATAAACACTTGAAAAATTCATGACTTGGCACATGACTTGGAATTGGGCAAGTCCTATTTTCAGTACTAAGTCCACTTCTCCCATTGATTCTCTTTTTACGCCATCAAATATCCTCACCACAGTTGCAGACGACCGAAGTTTAGCTTCTTGAAATCCCAATTTAACCAAAGTATTCCATGGACAGATATTCAAAGTAGATCTGTTGTCTATCAAAACTCTCGGCAACAACTTCCCATTACAACGGACTGAGATATACAATGCCCTGTTATGTCCAATTCCCTGAGAAGTTAAATCCTCATCAGAAAAAAAAAATCTGATTTGAAACCAAAACACGTTCGACTACATGGGTGAATTTATCAACCGGAATATTCTTAGGCACTTGAATCTCAGTTAACACCTTAAGTAGAGCTTCTCTACGAAGTTCCGAAGTTAAGAACAGATTCAACATAGAAATTTGAGTTGGCATTTTATCCAATTACTCGATTACTTTATACTCGCTTTTCTTCAACATTTTAAGGAAAATGAATGCCTCTTCTTCAGTCACAGTTGGTCTTGTTGGTGTGGCATTTTCCTTTGCTTTTGATGGCTCATTAACTGCAGGTTCACTTATGATTCTTCCAGATCTAGTGACGGCAGTCACCTCTTTCTTTAGCATTTCTTCTCCTCCAATCAATAAAATAGGCTCACTATAATTCCATGAAACTTCTTGTAGGTTAAGAACAGGCGCTTGTTCAGGCAATTCGAGTGCCACAAACTCTGAAGGTTTACATTCAAAAGGTATTACATCTAAAATAAAAGGATCAGCATTTTTCTTGACCTCGGAGGTTTCTTGTTCCAGTATGAATGATTCTCTAATGACCTCTATTACCCCAGTTTTATCTACAATGTATTGGGTAGGTTCCTCGATCTCCTCATCAATAGTAATAACTCCAACAATATCCTTATACGCAGCAGTATCCTTGTGCGCATGAAGAGAATTCTTGCTAACAGTCGGTCCTTGTTCATCTTTCCTTCTTAAAATTATGTCTCCGGCTTCAATCATGCCTTGAATTTTATACTTAAGTACCCAACAATTGGCAGTAGAATATCCAAGAGCTCCAGATTGAGAATCATAACCAAGGGGAAATCCTCTAGGATAGATTTTAGGAGGTATCATATCAATTTTTCCTGCGGCTTTGAGTTGTTCATATAACTGATCAATTGACCAACCTAAATTGGTGAAAGTTCTGTATGGGATTGAATTTTCGGTGTCATTGGTTTGATGATAGTTGTAGTTCTAGTTGGCTGGTAAAGCAGGTCTTGAATTATAAGGAAGACGAGGTCTAGTTTGAAAATTACGTGGAGAAATATGAAATGATGTTGTGGGTGTGTTTGGGTAATTTGGTCGGGGTCGAGGATGGTTAATGGTGGTATGATAAACAGGTCGAGGGTATGGATGGTATGGGTAATGGGATAAATAGGTGGGATATTGTTGGTATCTAGGTCAAGAAGAAAGGCCTTGGTCCCAAACAAATGCAGCGTCCCTCTCTTTCTTTTTGAACTGAGGTTTCTTGCTACTGTTGTTTTGATTTTGCAAAGATTCTAATTGTAATTTCAGAGTTGACACATTAACAATCTTTCCCGCTCTTACGAACTCATCATACTCCACCAATTTATTAACAATTTCTATAAATGAGCATCTAGTCATGCGAAAAATTTTCTCAAAATATGGTATGTCATGAGTTTTGATAAACATACGAACAATTTCTTCTTCATTCATAGGAGGTTTCACCTTGGCAGCCAATTTCCTTTATCGCTTTGCATATGTCTTGTGATCCTCAGATGGTTTCCTTTTAGTCCCCTCAAGTGTGGTTCTCATCGGAGCAAATTCGCAATTATACTCATATTGTCTTACAAATGCGGTTGACAAATCTAACCATGTTCTCATCTTATCAGGTTTCAAATTGGAGTACCAATCCAGTGCATCACCTTCTAAGCTTTCAGGAAACAATCGAACTAGCAAATTCTCGTCATCTACTGGCTTTCCTAATTTGTTTGCAAACATTCGGAGATATGTCTTGAGATTGCCCGTTCCGTCATACTTGCTAAATTTGGGTGTTTTAAAACTCACAGGTAGTTGCATATCTGGAAATAGGCACAATTCATCATAGTCCAAACCTCCTTGTTTACTCAAATCTTGGCTTTTCCTCATGAACTCATCAAATGATCCAACTTCTTTAACAAATTCTTATCAATTGGCGCAGAGAATTCCCCTATTTGAACTTTTCTTTGTGCAGCAGTATCTAGCGTGAATGGTTCCGCAGTAGAATAATAATATGGTCCTTGAGATTCAAGTGGCATGTTCAGACTAACAGGTAGATAATTTTAGGAAACTTAAGTGTGAGGAGGATTGATTTGGATGTTGGATGCATAGGTATGTGGTAGGCCATGAGTAGGATAGGTGAAAACTTTCTCAAGTGAATTTACGAAATGTAGAGCAAAAGGGGTTTGAGTATGGGGTATGGGTAGTAGTTGCGGTTTAGGTTGACTAGCAGATAGGAGATCATGCTGGACGCCGCTGCTGCTACCAACAACCAACTGATCAATCACGCACCGTTGTGCTGTCATCTCTATGCTTAATTCACTGAATTTGTTTAACACTTCACTCAATTGAGCTCCCAGATTTGCAAGGTCAGCTGATGATGTCGTTGTAGACCTATCGGATGATTCAGGATGTGTATTCATGTTTACACTATTTCTCAAAACTCGGCTACGTGATCGTGTAATGATGGGATTTCTTAGTGTAGTTATGTTTGCAATTACCTGAAAATTTAGAAAAAACCTTACTTACATTCCCTTCTCAATTAACTGCTGACAAAAGAAAGAAAAAGAAAAAGACGCGAGTTAGTAAAAATTAAAGTAATTCTGATGCATCTCCTATTGAGGAACCCTTTTTGTGCCAAGGGTATGCCTAACATGATGCAACACCATTCGAAGTGGGACTCGTTTATCAAACCTGCTTTTGACCACCATTTTGTACAAAAGAAAAGTCATTTCAAATTTTCAAATTTTCAATTTTATAAATATTATTTACATCATTCCTCAGAAACGGTCTCGTATAAAGTCATTAAACCTTTTCAACCTATCTATTACAGCATCTTTGAATTCTCTGGTATAGGGATTCCTCATGTGTTCCATTTGATCGTACAGTTCCCCACATTTTCTTTTCAATTCTTGGTGTTTTTCTCGCATCTTTTCACATGCCTCCTTATGTTTCTCTGCTATCTCTTTACTAGTTTTGACAGACTCTTTTAGTTGTAAATTTTCTGTCTTTGGTTTCAATAATGGCCATCAATCTCTTGACCTCCTCAGATAGTTCGTCTTGCGATTCTTGCGTACCAAAACCCTTAAACTAATCCTTATACTGCGGAGTTACTAAACCCTTTTGCTTGAGTTCCGTTCCGGAATGTACTTGACGTGCTCGTCGTCGGACAATGTTCCCAGGCCTCAATGATAGGAATCTACATCGAGATTTCATTTGGACACATCCCTTTGTAAAAAATAATGGTGAATTCGGTTAAATCAAGTATATACGGCAATTTTTGAATGCGACCCAACTGTCGGAGAAATCTCTTTGGAGTATAGCCATGATACCCTGGGTGCCTAACAATGGAATGAACTCTGATGGTTTGGTGCGAAGTATGGGTTTAATACAATTAGTCCAATCTAAAACCCATCTAACATTCTGATCCGGCAAGTTTTTTAAGAAATTCACATACTCAGATGCATTACTAGGCAAATCATTCCATTAACCCTCTTGCGATGCGTGACTATCTAATTATACATATTGGTAGACTATCAGGAATAGATGATCGTCTCGTAAAGTGCTCCATAGCTCACATGTGTAGAACTAAATTTGATTCATGAAAGAATTTTTTACTCTTTTGGCAAGTATGCAAGCTACAAAGATATCGGCTAAGATAATCGGAACAATAGAGAATTGCCTATCTTTTATCCCTAGAAACAGATCAAACATGACTTTGGTGAGCTTAAAAGCTATCTTCTTATCTTTCCTCTGGAACAGGTAAGTTCCGGCCATAACTAATCCATATATCCACAATCTTTTACGCTCTCACATTGCTTTGGACGTAAATGAAAAATCTCTTAAGTGTCTCTTGAACCCATCTCTCAATGCAAATCGATCGAATAGAAATTTCACATCTATGCCTTGATCAAACCCTTGTATTACGAATTCCTTTAACCCAGTGAAATGGCAGAACTCCGCTTTGTTAGATACAAACAAAAATATTACAGCAGTACCATGAATCGGTAAATTAAGAAGACCAGATACCTCCTCAATTGTCACGGTCATTTCCTTCTTGCCTAGTCTAAATATGGAGCAAATAGGGTCCCACAAATGTATCAAAGCCTCTACCAAATAGCCGTCTGATTTGATATCCTTAAAATTTTCAATTGGTCCTAAGTGAGAGGCTACTTGGTAAATTTCACTAGGTGAAAGCAATGCGGGCCACCTCTGTACCTCAATCGGTGCTACTAGCATTTGCTGGACTCGTCGAGAGCATTCCATCTAGAGACAAGAAATTGGTGTCAAGTACCTTACCTACAGGTCCCACTTTTCTGGTTAAACTGGAATTTAGACGTGAAAATCCCAAAACAGGATTAAATACCATTGGGAATATAGGGTTGGTTTATTCTTAACATGGGATTCCCTAAATGGTATTCCCTCTAAAGTTTATGCATGATGTCAATTTATCAAATCAATTGAATATGCAATTCGAAATAAAAACATGAACTAAAAGGACCCTTTGTATGTCAGGGTGGGCCTAAAATGATGTGAAATTATTAACTTACGAATGCAATACATCGAAATTTAAATGTGCAATGACCTATCTAAAAGAGTATCATGACAGAACTCTTATTTCTAAGACTTATGAATGCAATAGAATAAGAAACAAAGAAATATTAGTTCAATTGATATATAACACATTGGAGCAAACAAAAATAATGTAAAAAATAGAAGGCAATTAAAGAAAGAAGGGTGTAATCCCTCCCCTCGTGTCTAGTGTTCTTATTTGGGTGAGGTTGACTCTATTCAAGGTAATTTCTAATATGGATGTATGAGGTTGGGTTCACTAATGCATCTAGACTCGATTAAGGTTTCAGACTCCCAAACCTTCAGACCAGAAGGTGAAGGGTCATCAATTCCAAGACCTTTAGTCGGTGGTTCGAGTGATCCCTCAGACATTGCTACGCGCACATCGTGCCACGACCACATGTCCAAGTGGATCGATTCTAATCCTAATAGGGAGGAGTGGTGTGACAACTACTAAAAAGAAAATAAAATGAAGGATTATAAATAAATAGCATATGCACGTATGAAGTGCTCCTTTGAGGGGAGGGATTAATATCAAACACACGTGAAGGCTGTAGGGTGACATTCCCCCCACCCCCAAATGCAAGAGCATGATAACATAAATGTAAGTAAACAAATTTTTATTGTATACACGGAGAGTGAGAGGCGATGGTGCGTGTGAAATGCAATAATCCTAAAAAATGCAACCTAAAACATCCCAATGTGATATGTAAAAAAGGTTAGAAAAGGAAAAAAATAGACTAAATCAAATGCTCAGACTTTCTAAAAATCCCCAGTGGAGTCGCCAAGCTGTCGCGCCTCATTTTTTGAAAAAAAAAATAAATTACGAGTTATAAAAATGAATTTTTTATGAATTTTGAATGAAAAAGAGTTTTTTATTTTTAGCGAATAAATAAAGAAAAATGGCCTAAAAATGAGACTTAAAAAATGCGACGATTTTGGCCTAACATAATAGTTTAAAAGCGTTTTTAGGAAAAATAGGAGTCACCACTTGATATTGAGTTAAGGTGTACCAAGTTACCAAAAAATATGTTTTTTAATAAAAAATAAACAAAAATCCTTTTTAAACGATTCTAGATCTTTGAAAACAAGAAAAAAGAGTTCGGGAGTCACGGTTGAAAAAAGGGAAGACAAAGATTTGATCTAAAGCACCCTTTCAACCTAACCAAGGCTAGTTGAGTGATTTAGTCGAAAATTTTCTTAATTTAACTTATAAAATTTATCACATTTGGATGTTACTATATAGATATAAACCTAGACCCAATGGGTATCGGAAGGGTCGAAATATCTCTTCAAATTTTAATTGGTGCGAATCATATTAATTGTGATATCCAAAATGATTCTTAGAAGAGGTCACGAATATGCAAAGAGTGAGACTCAAAGAAAAGAAAAAAATTATACTATATAAGTATACGTGACCTAAAAAGAGGAATGCAACAAAACGAGTACAGGGGACTAAGATTCATGACTCAATTTTCCTTTTTATAGAGGAGATACGAGTGTGCTAAGGCTAAGAAGTCATATTCGTCCATTTTTCATATTTGAAGGGTGACTCTCCTAACTTAGTCAAGCAAATGAACTAGCCTATTTCTAATATTTCTTAAATGGAATGCTAGTCTAAATGTCATATTTCGCATATAGGGATAAGAGATATACATATAGAGGAAATATCATGCAAAATGGTAAAAATCCTGAAAAAATGAAATGTAGTGATTGTCACGCAAACATAATCTAGCGCGTGGATGATCCCTAAGGATCTAGCATTGGACTACCCCATGTTTATAAGTTTTCACTAGCGCTGGACTAGTGAGAAGTAGGGGAGAAAGGCCACAACTAGCGTTGAACTAGTATGGTGGCGTCATGCTGTTATTATAACTAAATAAATCATATAAAACATAATTAAAACAAGTAAACACATAATGCACATAGAACACATAACACATAGGCATAATTTCTAAATGCAAAACCCTAACGAAAGCAAATAAATACATAAGCACACAAGCATGCAGGCACACAAGCAAATAAAAGCAAATAGAGACGTAACTATTACATTCGGGGTCCTAACTACAATCTAGGGGGTAAGAATGAAATAATAACCTAATCATTACATTTATCTAACTAATTATACTTTTGGTAAAAATTAAAATCTATCTACTACATAGTCTATCTAAATACATGTTTTGAACCCCTATCTATTACAATTTGACATTTAAATGCCTCTCAAATAATCATCAAAATTAAATTAAATATATGAAATTTAAAACAAATAAAACGAATAACTAAAAGAAAAATCACTCACAAACATGCAATTACACACATAAAAACACATAAGAGCACAAGAGAACTTAAAATAACACAAAAAGATACCTCCCTTGAAGTAGTAGCTAATAGGGGTTGGATTTGCCCTATTTAACTCCAAAATTAACAAAAATGATCAAGACACCAATTTAATTAACAAATAAATCATAAAGAAAAGAAAATAAGCATGAAGTCTATCAATTGAAGCATTTAAATGAAATATAATTAATAATTAAAGAAGAAAAACAACTTCTATTTAAGAAATCAAATCTGTCAGGGACCTAATTACAAATATTGAGAAAGTTTTTGGGGTCAAATTATAATTATCGCAAATATTAGGTCGAAATCAAAGCAAAATAAAGTTCTAAGTGCAAATAGTATCTTAGTACTTTTCACAAATAGTAGTAATTAAGGGCAAATATATGAAGCTAAAAGTGGATTGCATAAATCATTACCATATCTTAAATAAGGGTACAATAATCTATTGTCTATTTTTTTTTCGAAAATGACAGATGATTTTATAGATAAAATAAGCTTTACAGTATTTGAGCAATGGCTTAATTAGCTATACAAAGTGTACTACGACACTTAAGGAGTAACAAAAGTTCTTTCCTAGGGATGGCAATGGGGGCGGATGACCGCAGGCACCCGCCCCGCGGGGAGCTAATGGGGAGGGGGTGGGGGGAATTTTTTCCCCCCCGCTTAGAAACGGGGCCGCCCCGCCACCCGCTTTTAAAAAATAAATATATAAAATATATATGTATATAATTATATATATAATATATAATTTAATTAGTTACAAACTTATGATAATGATATTATTAGTTATATGTATTATATAATGTCTATTAGTATATATCATATAATTGATATTATTAATTATACTAATAATTATATATGTGTACTAATACAAATTATTAATTGGTTATACTAAATTTACTAATACATTTATACTAAATCCCTAATTACACTTAATACAATAACATTTTTTTCTTAAAAAAGCACAAGCACAATAATGAATTAGTGATTGTATATGTGCTAAAAGTGAAAACTTGACTACTTTAATTATATTTATTTCATCATGTTGGATTGTATTCAAATAATTTTTGTTTGATTATTTTTATAAGTTTCAATTGTAAAATTACAATGAATAATAATTTGATAATGTGTTGATATTTTAGTACTTGATTATTTGCTAAAATTTAACTATAATAAAATTATATAATAAATTTTTATTACCCCCACGGGGGCGCCCGCGGGGGAAGCGGGGCGGGGGGAGCGAGGGACGGGGGATGGGACTGGGGCGGGGGGAATTTGTAGGCAGTGGGGCGGGGGATTGGGGGCGCCCCCGCCCCGTTGCCATCCCTATTCTTTCCTTATCTCTAAATATGCCAAATGCATATAGGCTAAGACTATTACATTGATCCCTACTATCGGAATTTCCTACATAAAAAGAGCACAATTGAAACAAGTTAGCTAGTGCAATGATGTCCTCCACCAATGTGAACGTATGAATATCTTCTCTTGTGCCCGACTTTATCAAAGCAATGAGGTGTTTGTTATCACATGAGATCTTAATCCGTTGCCATCGCATCTCTCTTGCTTTCATCAGGGCCAATCTTACAGCTTCAGCTTCATCTTGAATTTTCTAATATGAGCTTCTCTCCACCAAAGTCCATTTAGCTCTGGGTTGAGCTCCATTTAGCTTAGTTGCAATTCCAATTCCTAGATTGTGTTCCTCTTTAGAGCTTTTTGTAGCTATCTGGAGTTCAACATAGTCCTTTTCAGCAATTCCTTCCTCCCTCACCCTTGCTATTGCTTCACTTGTTTCTGGTGTGCTTCTAGTTACCTCTCCTTCTATTCAAGGGAGGCACAAATACTATTTTTTTTGTTTCATATTTTTGGGGAGTTCAAAGAACAAAAGAAAAAAGAGAGAGATTTGTTACACTTTGCACCTCAAATGTTGCCAAATCACACTTTGCAACTCGAGCTTTTAATTTTCACAATTTACTACCTTCAACTTCTAATATTTTTGCATAATCCACTGTATTTAAATAAGTTCCAATATATTAAGGTAAGTTTTATTTGGCTAATAATCGCTAAAAGTCTCTTTCAACTCTTGCCATTGCCTTTTTGTTATGAGGAAAGGTGTCAAAATGCACGTTCCTCTCACATCTAAAGCTAATAAAAATCTTTTGTTTTCCTACTATAAGAAAATATATCTCTCTTTTCCTATAATAAAATATAGGATTTTCATTAGCTTTGGACCGAAATAAAAGCATGAAACTTAGCGTCTTTCCTTATAAAAATAAAAAGCATTTAGGAACAAAATAAAAGTAGGATTTGAAGATTTTCCTTTTTTAATTAATCATTGGCTAAATAAGATCTACCTTAACTCATCAGAATTTAGTTAGTTTTAGCAATTGTAAAAAAATAAGATGTTTAAGGTGGATACTGAAAAGCTAGGATGGATAAGGGTGGGCAAAATTATCCGCTAATCCAAAAATCCACCATATCCGATTTGATCCGAAAATTAACTCGATTTGTATAATTTGATTATGTCAAAAGAGGGTCAGATACCCGCTAAGATGTGGGGCAGGTTAGCATCACATAATTAAAAACTTGCGGGTATCCTAAAAAATAATAATTTAGAGCTAAATAAGTAATTTCATTGAACAATTTGTATTACAAATATGAGAGACTATTTATTTACAAGATTCATTTGTAAAGATCATGATCTTATGTTTTATAGAAAAGATTTTAACTAATATGGAACGTATTTTTAAAAAAATGTGCTATTTATTTCAAATTTTTATTGATTTTAAATTCTTTTAATTTTTTCCTTTATCTTGTATTCTCTTTGCATGCTTGTTTCTTGGTGGGAAACTTTTTTGAGAAAAAATCTTTATTAAATCTTAGATGAATGTATAAAATATAAAATTCAATTAGTATAAATTATTTTTTTAAAAAATTAAATGATAAGTGGGGTGGAGTAGGTACCCGTTGATCCAACCCTATTTCAGTGAGTACCCCCGCTGATATGTTGGGTGGATAATGGTTAGAAAATAACTGACTCGCAAGGTATGGATCAGATTAGCTAAATGGTGAAAGAGACGAGCACCCGACTCACGATCACCTGGAAGAGGCTTGAAATTTGAGCATAGGGCCTAAACTGCAATTAGCCCAAACCAAAAAAGAACCTTAAAATAAAGCAAGGGATAATATCAGAAACCTCCCCTGAGGTTTCTTGAAATATCACTAAGCTCCCTCCACATTTTGGAAATCTCTCCTACCACCCCTTGAATTGACATTTTCTTAACAATGTCAGCCCCTCTAAGCAAAAGTAACAATAGATTAAGCATTTTGGAGGAGGGAGAGTATTTTAGTTCCCTTCATACCCTTAGTTTGACTGATACAGTGACAGAAGAAAGTTGCAATAGGTGAAAAATATGAATTGGAGAATATTTTCCTGGCAGAATATTTTCCCTTCATAAGCTACTTTGAGTGCTTCTACTGGTATTAAAAGGTGAAGGAACCGCTGGTGAAGTAAGGCAGATGGAGAGGTAATTGGGCAAAGCAATGGCTAGTTCATCCTTTGAAGGGCACTCATATAAATCACCTTCATCATTAAGCATGAAGAACCGGTATTGTAAATGCAACCGTAAGGCTACATTACGAATTTCAGAGAGTGAAAGAAATCCGGATAAGCTATATTTTAGTTGTTCAAAGTGCAACTACTTCCAGTGGTATGAAGGAAATGAAGGTGAAGAGTTGCAGAGCCAAAGAAATGAAGGTGAAGAAATGCAGAGCCAAAGAAATGAAGCTGATCGTGCAGTGCTTCCATTAAGGACAGCAAATCAGGAATGTAACTTGATGCCTCGACAGAATGCAATTATCACCATCTTGTTTATCATCAATCTACTACTCTTAGCAATTTATCTTTTCATTCAAATAGTTAAAGCAATCACACTTTCCTGTTCTTGTAATAGTAGATGTGTTCCAAGCTGTTTGGAGCCTTACTGGTCACACATGAAAAAACCAGAAGGTATGTGTAAGTCGAACATGATGTTAAGCTATGCAAAAATGAGTTGAAGCTGTATTTTTTACTTCATACGTATGTCCCCCAAGATTTGTTGCATTACTGTTATACCAAAAGTCATACTTGACAGAAAATGCTCTAAGCACACAGGTGAAGATCCTTAAGTACAACAATACTTTACTGCTAAGTTCATTCCAATTATAACAATAAGGCTTCATACATAGAGAAAATTCTTAAATTGTGATGAAAAAAAAAAAGTTATTCTACAAAGGGGGTAATTTGTGAAGTTGGTTCCACAAATGTGATCTTCGCATTTGTGAAATGCGAGTTCAAATACCTCGCATTTCACAAATGCGAGGTAAGTGTTTCTAGAAAAAAAGAAAAATAAGCTTGCATTCTCCAAATGCGAGCTTAATAAGCTCGCATTTGGAGAATGCGAGCTGAGATACCTCGCATTTCTTGAATGCGAGGTACTCAATCTAAACACAAACAAAGTTCCCAATTTCGGCATTCAAGTCTGTCTCACTCTCCATTCACTCTCTCCGTCCAGCTCAAAGAGCTGGTTTTTTATTTTATTTTAATTCAATAAATTTATTTTATTTTATTTTAATTTCGGCATTCGATGGGTTTAAATTTATTTTATCCGATAAATAAATTTCTATTTAAGGCACCTTGGGTATTCTGTGAGTATAATGGACGAAAGGTATAAAGAGCTGGTCTTTTATTCAACAACGGATTTATTTTTATTTTATCCGATAAATAAATTTCTATTTAAGGCACCTTGGGTACTATGTTGTTGTAATGGAGAAAAGCCATAAAGAGCTGGTTTTTTATTCAACAACGAGTTAATTTTTATTATATCTGATAACTAAATTTTTGTTTAAGAAAAATGGGTACTCTGTTCTTATAATGAATGAAAGCTTTGCAAAGTGGGGCTCTTTTATTCAACAACGGGTTTATTTTATGTTATCCGACAAATAAATTAGTATTTAAGGAAAATGGGTGCTCTGTAAGTATAATGGACGAAAGCCATAAAGAGCTGGTCTTTTATTCAACAATGGGTTTAAATTTATTTTATCCGATAAATAAATTTCTAAACTGCCCGCTCCTGTTATAGGTGACACTTCTTGTTGTGATCAAAAAATAGATTTTGATTAGAATTTTTAGCAAAAATAATAAAATGATTTTGTTGATAAATTCGAGTAATTAAACGTTTTTCTGTTCCGTGCCAGATGGAGGGAAATTTCCCTCCATTATTCCAGGGTAAGGAATCCGAGACATAGAGTTAAAAAAAAGCACAGCATACACGTTGGAGTTAGCAAATTCCATACACAATGGAATAAGTCATCATGTTCCAAGATCTGTGGATAGCAGCAGAGCATATTTGGCAAGAGTAAATTGAAATTCCACCATATTGCACCAAAACATATGTCTAAGATTTTGTTCACTGGGACTGGGAATGCATATAAGTACTTGGCATACGGTACAAATAATACTTAGCAAAAGTATATAGCAATCCACAAGAATTGAAAACATCATCTAAAAACATCATTCTAGATGATGAGGATTGCTACATATATAACTGTACCAGATCAGTCTCCCAAAGCAAAACTCATATTACTAGTACTAATTAAAACCACATACTGATGCTGCTATTGTCATTGTGAGTTCCAGTGGTAGTTGCAGAAGTGGATATTGAAGAGGCAGTGACTGTTGGAGCTGTTGCAGATGCAGTGACTGCTGGAGTTTGATGTGGATTAAGAGCTGCATTTTGTCTGGCTCTCTTATTATTGTTAGCAACAGTAGTTCCAACCCATGCATTTGGCCCTCCTCTCTGAAGCCATGCAACAAATTCTATTAAACTAATGGCCTTGACAGTTAAAATAGTTAGCAATAGGTAATGAAACTAATTTCTGATTAGCATTACCTTTCTGGTATTAGTACTAGTGCTAGCAGAATGAGTAAGTTGAACATTAGCTCCAGTAGTTTGATTTTGAGTGCTTCCATTACTGCCTTGACTTGACACAATCACTGGCACATTTCCTTGTGCATGTTCCTGACAAATCATGTCATTTGCAATCCCAAATACACATAAAGATACTGTAAATATACAACTGCTACAATTACCCATAGAACAGATCCTGCTAATCCAGTATTGGCAATGCCTCTTCCTGGTCTTCCTCTTCGTTCTACTACCTGATTTGCAGAGGTACTGCTGCCTCTTTTTTCAGCAACAGGAGCTCCTTGACAAGTTCTCCTATTATGTCCAAATGCACCACACTTAGAGCACCTAAAACTGATTGATCTCTTGTGTTGAGATGCAGGAGCTCCTTCATCAGGTGCTCTTCTTCTATTTCTTCTTGGTCTACCAGCTCTTCTTCTAAGTGGTGGTGGCAAAACTACTGCTGGTGTCACATCTTCCATAGGAGGCCACCTATTCATATGTGGAATTGGGTTGATCATGAATGCATATGTTTTCAAATACTGATCTCTTGAAAAAGCTGCATCACAATAACTTTCCAGTTTCTCCCTTCTGTAAATAGCTCCTAGTGCAGCATGTTTGCAAGGAATGCCAGTCAACTGGAAAGCCCCGCATTCACATGTCCTCTCATGCAGCTTGACTATATAGGACTTATCCACATCTGCTACTTCAAATGTGTTCTCACTTGCCATTGTCAATGAACACTTTCTTGATTCAGATGCAATATCCTTCAGCTTACCAGTAACATGTGGAGTAAGTCTAGATGTCCATGTGCAGCCTTTTTGATACCTCTTATGTAGTTTCTTCATGAATTTTTGCCTCAGTCCATCAGCCAGAGCAAGTATATTCTTTCCTCTCAGTTCACCAACCCATGCATTAAAAGATTCTGTGAAATTGTTGGTGACATGATCACACTTAATTTCAACAGAAAATGCATGCCTTGCCCAATTACACTTAGGAATGTTTGCTAAGTATCTCCAAGCATCTATGTTAATATTCTTTATTTTTTCCATAGCCTCATTGTGTCCTATCAGATCATAGCTTTTAGCTGCTTGCCAAAAAAATCTTCTTAGAAGCAATCCTGGAAATTTCACTTTGAAGTTGCTATAGATGTGCCAATCACAGTATCGTGCAGCAGCTTGTGGCACTTGTTCCTCGTATGCAAGGTTTAGTCCCTAAACAGAGAATGGACAGAAACAAATTCCTGTTCTGTTACTTGACAGCCATGCAAAACAACAATGGAAGAAATCTTATACATAAAACATAGAACCAGGAAACATACCTTCTGCCTATCACTCATGAAGGTGAGTGGAATATTGTTTGGAAAAGGTCCAAAGAAATCCTGAAAATAGTAAAAAAACCAACTCCAAGCTTCCTTGTTTTCACACTCAACAACAGCAAAAGCTAATGGAAACAAACTGTTGTTCCCATCAAGAGCAACAGCAGTCAACAGAATGCCCCCAAATGCACCTTTCAAATGGCAGCCATCAAATCCAATAAATGGCCTGCAACCTGCTAGGAAACCATCTCTTTGTGCCTTGAAACTTATGAACAATCTCAGAAATTTAGGCTCCATAAGAAGGTTTGGCCTATCGTAGCGAATTTTCATGATGCTTCCCGGGTTATTAATCCTCAAAAGTTCAGCATATTTTGGTAACCTTCCATAGGCTTCACTGTGTGAGCCTTCTATTTGTTCCAAGGCTTTCTTTTTTGCCCTGTAAATTTGCATTCTACTTGGCAAGACTCCATACTTCTGCATTTCAGCCTTTACTCCCTTGCTTGTCATCTCTGGGTGATCTCTCATAACAGAAATTAATTTTTTTGCAATCCAATCTGATGTTGCTTCTGAGTTTTTCCTATCCATCACACACGTATGCTCAGGTGTATATGTCTTAACCATGAATGTGGTTGTATCAGCAACTGGGGATGCATGAATCCTCCAATTACAACCCTCAGCTCCACACTTAGCAGTGCATCTGCTTTTTTCATTTTTCAACCTCACCAATGGAAATCCTTTTTGAATAGCATAGTCTTTTAACACTGCTCTAAATGCATCCACATTAGTAAATAGCATTCCTTTCTCAAACTCAATGTCCTCTCTTGGATTGTAAGTCCACATTTTTGACAGCATGATTGCTCTCAAAGGATCTGATTCTTGGTCAGATTCTGAATCAGGCCCAACTTGTGCATCCTCAATCTCCTCATAATCAGACAAGTCATTTTCCTCCTTGTCACTGGAAGAAATTAAGGCCCTATCTTCAGCTATGACATCTTCTAAGTCACTATCCATGTCATCTTTCCAAGAGTCATCAGAACTAGAAGCATAAATCTCATCATCACCCTCACTGTCAACTACAAGAATAGGAGCTTTTTCGATTCCTTTGTCTTTCTGTGCATCCTGAAGTTGGTTATTCCTATTGTCTACCATATTCTCCTCTGTAGTAGGAATAATATCCAGGTGCAGCAAGTACAAGTTTATAACAAGATCTTGCTCATGAAGTTTGAACATATCAGATACTGATTTGTCACTATTGATGTCCATAAAGCTTGTTGTTCTAGGAATCGCACATTTCATATGCACAAGCATGTTCAAATTTCCAGGCAAATCATTCATTGCCTTATCAGTAACATCACCGAGAAGGTCAATATATTGGTAGTTCTTTGGATCGACATTTGGAATTCTGACAGTGTTTCCCATGTAATGAACTACAATATCATGTGCAATAATTCTTCCCATCCTACATATCAGTGTGTTCCCAAGAAAAGTCTCAATCAGTTGCTATATGGATCACATACTCAGAGGGCTATAACACATGCATGCTTATTCAAAGTCAAACTCAGGTTGCAAAACAGAACCTTCATTGCAGCTTTCATGAACATCATCACCCTCACCAGCTTTTCATTTAAATTTTCACTTTTGTCTACTAACCAACTGTATACACTACACTTAGAGCTTGTCATATGTATTGCAACTTTAATCTACAAAGCTAAGCTCTTCTTATGTATTACAGCTTCAAAAAACTCAATATTCATCAACTTTTTTGTTCATCAACTTTATAAAGGTCAAGCATACATCATCAAATCACACATTTTTTATAACATCCAACATCAATAATACTTAATAAAACAAGAGCATACAAAGGGTCTGGTTGGATTATAAACTCAGTCATCAAGTCTAACAAAACAGAAAAATATAAGGAAAACAGAGATATTATAGGCAAATCAAACAGAAAGCTTAATGACACCTGCATTTTGTCCAATTACATGTTGATCATATCAACCAGCAATGGAAGATTTTTACCTGTTTTGCAGCTTAGTTTTGACAATCACACTTTCGGTCCAACCGAACGCATGCAATTCATTCAAGTGCCATATTTCTCCTCCTCTGCAATATCCAGCAAGAGATTTCCAGAAACATAGCTTCAATTGGTTCTCCAAGCTACAAATAACAATCACAGTTATAAGTAGTATTTCATTCCTTGGCATTTCCCGGGCACTTAGATGTCTTATCAGAGCAAAATGGCGCCATGCTACACGTACGGAACTCAACTTCTAGGCGGCAATGGTTTCCCGCTCCTTATACAGTTGCATGCTTAGTGATATTGTCATTTTTTCTCCTTTTATAAGCTGAATAAGACCACAGCAGAAACAAGGGTATTATTGGCAACTGATGAATTTTCATAGTGACTTCTGACCCCACCATCACTTGAGGGGTGGTAGGAGAGATTTCCAAAATGTGGAGGGAGCTTAGTGATATTTGGAAAAACCTCAGGGGAGGTTTCTGATATTATCCCTAT
>NC_040036.1:53921664-53996209 GCF_003713205.1 Coffea eugenioides | reverse complement strand
ATTGGATTAAACAACGTCATGAGCAGTTGTCTTTGATTGATGAGAAAAGATTAAATGTCATTTATCATGGTCAGTACTATCAAAAGAGAATGATCCGTGCTTACAACAAAAAGGTCAAACCGCGACTATTCGAAGAAGGAGACAAATTGTTGAAACAAATTTTGTTAGTGCAAGAGGAGGCCAAAGCAAGTTTGCACCAAATTGGCAAGGCCCTTTTATCGTCAAGAAGGTATTGCCTGATGGAGCACTTGTTCTCGCAGAAATGGATGGACAAGTTTTTCCTCAACCGATCAATTCAAATATGTGTAAGAAATTCTTCATTTGATAAATGAAAGTTTCCTTTTAGGGTTAATGTGAAGAATGGAATGAAAGTCAGGCCTTCTTCCTTTCCAATTAAACATTCTATCCCTAGTTTTTCCTTTTGAACTTTCAGAATAAATTATTTCGTTTGGCAACCCCTGAGGATTGCAAATCTCACACTGGGGCAAGGTTGAGTTGAAAGAAAAGGGAAGAAAAACCTCAAGAGGAACAAAAGAAAAAGAAAATTAAAGAAAAGAACCTCAGTTGGGAATAAACTGGGCAATTTTAGTTTAATCCTAAGTAGAGTTAATATGAAAATGCGACCTCAGGTGATTTAAACACTTATAAAATCTGCTTTCAAGCTTTAAACTTTTCTTAGCACCTCATCTGACCACATTACGAAAAATTGAAAGTCCTGACTTCCGTTCTTTACATCACATTTTTCAAAAAATTTTGTAATCACATAGCAAATGATGTCAATACACTTTTATCAATTTTGCAAGGGAAGGATTGTTGCACTGATGTCATCATTTCTTAAAACATATTTCTGAGTTGATAAAGGCTGTCGGCGAGATTTGTTCATTAGGTGAAAATCCGAAAGGGCGCCTTTTCAAAAAAACAAGAAAAATAATAAAAAAGGGAAAAAAAGAAAAAAGTGAAAAAAAGAGAAAAAAAGAGAGAAAGAAAAAAAGAAAAAGAAGAAAAGAGGAAGAAAGAAAAACAAAAAAATAAAAGAAAAAGAAAATAAAAAAGTCGGTGTAGCCTTAGTGAAAACCCGAAAAGGTACTAAGGTAGGGTTTTATGAGGAAAAATGAGCTTGGAATTGAATGGCTGGTGACTCAGTTCATTTGAATTTCTCTTCACATTATGATTTTGTTGCCAACATTGAACTCTGGAGGGACGATATCCAAGGGGTCAAACGTGGCATTTTGTTTGAAATCAAAAGTGCTTTGATTCATCAAACATAAATTGTTGAGTTTACAGGTTCATTTTTCTAAAATCAATTTTCTTTCAATAAAAGTAAATGGTTGTTTTCATGTTACTGGGATTTTTATCTTTTTTGTGTAAGTAAAATATTTTTTTATGTGTTTCATGGTCCCATTTATCTTGTTGGGTTTATCAAATGGCAATTCCTGTGATTTATTGAAAGTGCCTGGATACCAAATGTCATATTTGATTAGCATTAGAAGTTAAGAAAACTTGATACAGTTTGCAGAGCAAAATTGAGTTTTCGCTACATCGGAGAAGAGAGTTAAAATACTCATGTTTACACATTTCGTGAAAATGGGATTGATCGGATGGTGGTGGCATTATCTGTCATTATGATTATTTCTCTTTTGCAGGTCCAAATGTCCAGTAACATCACACTGGAGCAAATTTTTTAGTTATCTGTCTCCATCAAAATCTTCGAAGTTTTACAAAAAGCATTCTACAATAATTTTTTAATTTTATGGTTGGCTTGGGTTTTATCCCAATGACTAATTTTATGGCAGGCTAGAGTTTTATCCCACTGATCAATTTTTACGACAGGCTTGGGGTTTATCCCATTGACCTTTATATGCTTGCTTATTTCAGTTCGCAGCAGAATAATAGGTTGGTATTTGGTGTCTACGTCTTTGTCTCGAGTTTTTTTGAAACTCAGATAAAGAGGAGTAAGCTGTAGATACCAAAATTTTAATTTAATTTTTATTGTTATTTAACCAAAGTTCGTAAAATGATAGTTAGCTATTTTTATTGAATTAGGTTCATCGTTTTTTAAAACATTTTTTGCATTAAATTTCCGAAAAAAGAAAATTCTCACGAAAATTTATTTTTTAATCTTTTTAAATTCAATTTTTTCAAAATAAAATGAAAATTGGCAAGGCAAATCTCAAAAAGGAATTTAACATTTTTGTTTACTCTAAATTTTTGCCATGAAAAGTAAAATAAAAAACAAGAAAATAGATGAAATGCATGCAAGACAACTAAGTAGTTGGAGGGAATATTAGCCATGTGTTTTTGTTCTTTTGTACACCACAACATTTGTAAGAGATTAGGTGGCAAGGATAGCTATGGAGTTTTGGAGGAGAAAAATCTGGAAAGAAGAGGAAAAACCAGGGGGAAGCTTCGGACAGGGAAAAAAGGAGCTTCGGGGCAAAAAAAGAAAGAAAGGGAGAAAGGAGAAAAAAAGGGGGAGAAAAAAAGAAAAAGAGAGGAGGAGGGGAGAATATGGGGGTGATCAGAGAGGAAAAACAGAAAGGAAAACGAAATGGAGAAAGAATAAAGACAAACGAGAGAAAATCAGGGAAGAAAGGAAAAATTTTTCTGCTGGAAAAATCTTCAATTAGGCTGGTCGACCTAGCCCCTTTCCCAATCAATTTTTTATCTTGATTTCTAGTTTTTTGAGCGATTTCTTTTTTTTTTTTTCTGCACTATCACTAGATGTAGTAGAACAACCTTTGTTCTGAAAAGATTAGGAAAAAATGTCCCCAGCATTTTCGACTTGTAGCCTAAAGTCTAGACCTTGCCACTTCTGAAATTTCTGCAACAAAGGTTTTGGCTTCCAGATTCTAGTTTTGAATCTCACTCTCCTCGGATTTCCTGTGTTTATTTTGCATCTCCAAACATCAAAGGTAACTCTTAATCCTTCCCTTGCTTGCTGCAATCCACATGCAAAAAGAGTTAAACTCATTAAACAAGGACCTTGTTAGATGATTTCGTCATGAGTTTTGCACTTGCCTTATGCGTGTTATTGGGTCTGATGCATCTATTAAAAGATGAAAAAGCTGGAAAGTTGATGTAAAGTCCACCAATGTAGTTTTTATTTATCTCTGCAAGTTTTGTAGCTCATGATCTGAGTCATGTTTTTGGGGATTTGTTTGGAATATAAAAATGAAAGTTGTCTGTTTCTCTTTCTGCTTGCAAACCTGAGAAGAAAAGGACAGTAGAGAAAAAGAAAAAGATAGGAGAAAAAGTAAGAAAGGTTTATTTTAGTGTAGGGGGGGGAGGGAGATGGGGAGAGGTCAATTGAGCATAAATTTCATGTTGTTAGGTTGTTTTTCTTGTTGGGTTGAAGTTCCTATTTAGTTGATGAATCCATGGGCCTTCGTTTAAATTTGCGGTTAATTTTCTTGTGCTTGAATAAGAGTAGCTAGTGAAACCCAGCAAGTTGTAGCAGAAGGCTTCTTCGGACTAGATGCATGTAGTTTTCAAAAAATTGCATTTTGACCATCGAATTTTTGCTTAATTCTACTATGACCAAAAAATATGGAAAAATCAATCAATTTTACCATTTTGAAATTCAATCATTTTCTTATGTTTTAACCATGTTTTAGACAAGTTTATTTTCTGATTTTAGGAGATAATTAGAGCTTAATTAATTTTTAGAGCTTTATTTTGCTTTGATTTCGACCCCTAATATTTGTGATAATTATGATTTAACCTCAAAAACTTTCTCAATGTTTGCAATTAGGTCCCTGGCAGATTTGATTTCTTAAATAGAAGTTGTTTTTCTTCTTTAATTATTAATTATATTTCATTTGAATGCTTCAATTGATAGACTTCATGCTTATGTCCATTTCTTTATGATTTATTTATTAATTAAATTGATGTCTTGATCATTTTTGTTAATTTTGGAGTTAAATAGGGCAAATCCAACTCCCAATAGCTACTACTTCAAGGGAGGTATCTTCTTGTGTTATTTTAAATTCTCTTGTGCTCTTATGTGTTTTTATGTGTGTAATTGCATGTTTGTGAGTGATTTTTCTTTTAATTATTCGTTTTATTTGTTTTAAGTTTCATATATTTAATTTAATTTTGATGATTATTTGAGAGGCATTTAAATGCCAAATTGTAATAGATAGGGGTTCAAGACATGTATTTAGATACACTATGTAATAGATAGATTTTAATTTTTACCAAAAGTGTAATTAGTTAGATAAATATAATAGTTAGGTTATTATTTCATTCTTCTCCCGTAGATTGTAGTTAGGGTCTCGAATGTAATAGTTAAGTCTTTATTTGATTTTATTTGCTTGTGTGCCTGCATGCTTGTGTGCTTATGTGTTTACTTGCTTTCATTAGGGTTTTGCATTTAGAAATTATGCCTATATGTTATGTATTCTATGTGCATTATGTGTTTACTTGTTTTAATTATGTTTTATATGATTTATTTAGTTATAATAAATGCATGACACCACCACACTAGTTCAACGCTAGTTGTGACCTTTCTCCCCGACTTCTCACTAGTCCAACGCTAGTGAAGACTTATAGATATGGACTAATCCAATGCTAGACCCTTAGGGATCATCTGTGAGGACCCGAATTTTTACTTATTTTAATCTTACTTTAATGGCTTAATTAATTATTTATCCACCCGTTTTCTCCAAATAATTTATTTCAACCATTTTAGACCCAATTGCATGGAACTATGACTTGCTTATATTTTTAAAATGACTCGTTTCAAAATTTAATTTTTGAAAGCTCGTTAAGTGAGAATAGTGAATACGCGTTTAGAGACAATAATCGATTCGAGAATACAATAAGCTTGAAAAATTGGAGACTTGTATATTAGTTTTAAAATAGGTATTTTTATGTTTAAGTGTTCAAGTGTTAGATAGTTATACTATCGTTATAAGAATTTCTTGAAAATTCCACTTTATCGCGCACAAATCGGAAGTACGCGTCTTTACGCGCGCGATCAATTGAGGGACTTTAGACTAGGGATGGCAATGGGGGCGGGTGCCCGCGGGTGCCCGCCCCGCGGGGGGCTCTCGGGGCGGGGGTTGGGGCGGGGGGTGGGGCGGGGGCGGGGGGGAATTTTTTCCCCCCGCTTAGAAAACGGGCGGGGGCGGGGGAGTATACCCCCGCCCCATCCCCCGCCCCGCCCCGCAAAACAAAAAATATATATATATAATTATATAATTATATATAATATGTAAGTTAATTAGTTATAAACTTATGATAATGATATTATTAGTTAGATGTATTATATAATGTATATTAGTTTATGTAATATAATTGATATTATCAATTATATGAATAATTCTACATGTCTACTAATA
Source organism: Coffea eugenioides (assembly GCF_003713205.1). NCBI lineage: Eukaryota > Viridiplantae > Streptophyta > Magnoliopsida > Gentianales > Rubiaceae > Coffea > Coffea eugenioides. Next base: position 53,990,867 of record NC_040036.1, on the reverse strand, counting down.
GAATTTATTAATTAGTTATACTAAATTTACTAATACATTTATACTAAATTTCTAATTACACTTAATAGAATAACACTTTTTTCTCAAAAAAAAGCACAAACACAATAATGAATTAGTGATTGCATTTGTACTAAAAGTGAAAACTTGACTATTTTAGTTATATTTATTTCATCATATTGGATTGTATTCAAATAACTTATGTTTGATTGTTTTTATGAGTTTCAATTGTAAAATTACAATGAATAATAATTTGGTGATGTGTTGATATTTTAGTACTTGATTATTTATTAAAATTTAATTATAATAAAATTATATAATAAAATTTTATTAACCCCGCGGGGGCACCCGCGGGGGAAGCGGGGCAAGGCGGGGGGGCGGGGCGGGGGGAGCAGGAGGCGGGGGGGGCGGGGACGGGGGGAACTAATAGGCAACGGGGCGGGGAGACGGGGGAGGGGTCCCCCGCCCCAACCCCGCCCCGTTGCCATCCCTACTTTAGACCTTTATTTTTAGACCATTAAGAGTGAATAATAATAATATGATTGGAAGTACATTAGAGGTTTAGTGCACAAGTGAAACAAACCTGAGAGAAATCGAGCACGAAACGCGCGCGTACGTGCGGGAAAGAGAGTTGACTTTTGAAACGATTTAGAGCCACACATTTCAGCTTCTCTTAGAAGCTTCATTGCAGGCCAAAACACTCTCCTTTCTCTCTTATTCCAGCCGTGCACCCTCAAGGAGGAAGAAGACCAAATTCTTCTTCATTTCTTGCTTCAATCCTTCATCAAATCACCTCAAATTTTACGTACAACTTGCTAAACACTTGGTGAACAACATTAGCTAGGAAGAGAGCTTGCTTTCCACGGTTTTGTTGAGCTTCAAGAGGTCAAAAATTTCTGTCTTGCTCATCCAAAGAGGTAATGAACGATCAACCTCAAAAATCTTAGTTTATACAAGTTATATTACACTCATGAGCTCTTGGATTCTCATGGGTAGCTTTAAATTGTTAGAAATTTGGTGTGTGGGCTCTGCGAACACCCAATATGGCTTCATGGACTAATTTGTTGTGTTTTGATGTTATTAATGTTGGATTAGTGTTTAATCTAGTGGAAATATGTTGTATTGTTGAAGGAAAACCCAAAGGAAGTGATGAGGGAATTTTTCCATTTCTGCCCCTGTACACGCCGTGGCCCTTAGAGCAAATTTTTTGTAGTTCTAATGACTTGTTTATGATGTATACATGTTGTGTGGGTTGTGTAGAAAGTTTCATCAAAAAATTTCATGATTTGGTTGGCCAAATGATGTGTTTTGGGAAGTCATCAAAAACTGGAAATTTTCCCGTAACTACTCTGGCAGTGTTTTTGTTTTGGCTATAACGTTTTTCTCCAACATCAAAATTGAGTGCCGTTTATGGCACTGGAAACTAGACATTCCCAGCTTTCCAACGGTATAAAATACAAGTCCTGGTTCCACCTGAGTAGTCCATACCAATCATTTGAACATGACTGTCCTGTTTCACGTCTACACTGGGAGCTCTGTTTTGAGCAGCGAATTGGTGCTCAAATATGAGCTAGCCGTGGACAGATTTTAGAAACAATTTCTTCTAAGAAATTGTAGCTTTATGAATCTAGTTTTCAACGCCACTGACCACGCTCAATTTCAAGTTGAATTGAGTGAGTTGTGGCCGAAATCCGAAACTGACTCAATGATTTGAAACCCTCTTTTGGGCTAGTAAATGTTTAAATCTTGATTGGGACTTGTTGTTTCGAAATTCTTGGTGTCAATCACCTACCAAACACATCTTGGATGCTTCTTAGACATTGCATACCTAAATGAACCAGATTTAAGATGTTTCCTTTGGCCAAACGTTTAGAAAGAGAAATTTACATACAAGGCAGATTTGCTTTGAAAACTTGTGGAACTTTAACAATTTTGTTAACTGACTTTCCGTATGTATTTTTTGATGAAATTTTATAGTGGAATAGCCCTCATATGGTAGTATAATACTGCCAAGTTTGGTGTCATTCCAAGTCCTTCTCGATGGCAACAGATGTCCCAAAGTTTGCTTTTTAAATCTGGAAAACTTTTCCTTTTCTCTTGGCCGAATGGTCAAATCTGATTTGGGGAGTTATATTTCGAAAATTGTGATGTTCATTACCTTTAAATTGCTTAGTGGATGTTTATGTACTCTTGGTTTCGAAAATGGAGTGATTTAGAACTGATTTCATTGCACAAAACTTTTGCAAGCAAAAGAAAAGTGAGAAGGCAGATTAGCCTTGAAATATTTCTTGAACTTTGGTTGTTTTAATGACTGCCTTCCCGTGGGAATTTTTGCATGAAACTTGGTAGAAATGTTGTTCACACATGGAGGATTTAGTGTACCAATTTTGTTGTATTTCTAATGCCAAATCAATGTCCAAATGATATTTCCAAGATAGTCTTTAAATCTGGAAAATGACTGAACAGTTTGCGAAATGTGACCAACTTTGGACTGATGTCTCTCGATTCTCAAAACTCCGATTCCTGTTCCGCCTGTTGTGTTTTAAAATTTGATTGTAACTCTAATTTATTTCCAAATTGTAGAGGCTAGTTCGCATTGTGTGAATTTTTCCGAATTTCCAAACTTTGTCGAAAATCAACCCAAAACTGTCTTAATGGTCCAAAACAGCCACTTTGAGCCACATTTCGAATGTCATCCATTTGGAATCATGGAAAAGTGTCTTCTAGGAACTTTTAGTACTTTGGAAGAAGTTTTCAATGGTATCAAGTTTTCCAATTTTGGACTTGTAATGAGCGAGATACGATTTTTCAAAGATCTTGTATCAAAGCTGAAATTTTCGAAACTTAAGGAAATGGAGTTTTTCGAATTCTCCTTTTTCCCTCGATATCCCTTAAACGTTTTATACTTGATTTCGAAGATGAAAACTCGATTTCTCTTGTACTTTAAAAACCCCACTTTTGACCCTTGATTCGCGAGTAATTTAGGCTCGCTTTCGTGAAATTTTCTTAGGTTGTACAAGTGTACAATCATTCGTGATAATTGGGATTTATACGTGATAGTTCACTATTAATTGCTCAGACTCGCACAAGGACCTTCAAGAGGATCCCACGGTGAACGCCTGAACTTCAAGTGACATTTCTTCCTTGTTTACTTGGTGAGTGTCAAGTGTATGTAAACGTGTTACGTGCTTAATCGTTATTAGTGATTGAATATTTTGAAAATGCTGAGTCGAGTGTGAATTTTACCGCACTCGTTCTCATTTAAGTGAAGTGGTACTTGAATTACTTGACATGAAATACTTGAAGTGAATATTTACGTGAAGTGTACTTGAACTACTTGAAGGGAATTGCTTGAAGTGACTTGTTAAGTGAATTAAGTGAAGTGTTTCAGTGATTAATTATGCTATGGCTGCATAAGTCGATTGGAGCGATGTCTCATCGACCACTGAGCGATAGTAAGTACCGCACCGATTCGGGTGGGAGGTACCTCTCGTGTCGTCTCAGAACCATAAACTATTCTAAGTCAATTGGAGCGATGTCTCATCGACCACTGAACGATTGTAAGTACCACACCGATTCGGGTGGGAGGTACCTCTCGAGTCGTCTCAAACCATTAAGTATTTTAAGTCGATTGGAGCGGTGTCTCATCGACCTCTAACGATAGCAAGTACCACACCAATTTGGTGGGAGGTACCTCTCGAATCGTTTCAGACCTATAAACTGAGCGATAGTAAGTACCACACCGATTTGGGTGGGAGGTGCCTCTCGAGTCGTCTCAGAAACATAAATGGAATATGTAAAGTGCAATGAATTTAATTATCTACCCGGGTGATGGGGTGTTGTCATGAGAAGGTATTGAATTGCACTTGGACCAAAGTAAACAAAGATTTAGCTCCTGAGAGCTTCTACATCCTACTCAAGGGGGTTTATTATAAATTGTGAATTTCTTGAATGTTATAGTTGTCACTATTGTGTAAGTGCTATTGCTATTGAATTACTTGCCTTGCATGTTTTCTTGGCCTCACGAGCATCCGCTCACCCCGTTAGATTTGTTTTCCCTTGACAGGAGCTGAATTGGGAGGAATTCTGGAGAACCTTACTTGATGCTTCACTTGATTAGAATTGTGAATGTATTTGTTTAGAATTTGATTTTGGAAGCTGTATATTTTGGGGATGTAAAGTAATTGGGTAGATTATGATGTAAGACTTGAACGTTTATGGAGGAATTGACCTTCCTTTATCTCTCCGATTTTTAGTATCGATTGGTTATTATTGAGTGTAAATTGAGTTAGTACCGAGTCCTGGCGAGAGGTGGGCAGGCGTCCCGCCGATACCCTTAGGTTCGCCCTTGGGAGAAGTGGGGGCGTCACATCATCCACGTGCTAGATCATGTTTGCATGACAATCACTACATTTCATGCATATTTTTTTTATTTTTTTAGGATTTTTACAATTTTGCATGATATTGCCTCTATATATATATCCCTTATCCTTATATGTGAAACATGACATTTAGACTTGCATGCCATTTAAGAAAAAAATTAGAAATAGGCTAGTTCATTTGCTTGACTAGGTTAGGAGAGTCATCCTTCGAATATGAAAAATGGATGAGTATGGTTTCTTAATCTTAGCACGCTTGTATCTCCTCTATAAAAAGGAAAATTGAGTCACGAATCTTAGTCCCCTGTACCCGTTATGTTGCGTTCCTCTTTTTAAGTTACATATACTTATATATTATTATTTTTCTTCGAGTCTTAGTCTTTGCATATTCGTGACCTCTTTTAAGAATCATTTTGGGCATTATAATTAATGTAGTTCGTACCAATTAAACTTTGAAAAGATATTTCGACCCTCCCGATACTCATTGGGTCTAGGTTTGCATCCATATAGTAACATCCAAATGTGATAAGTTTTATAGGTTAGGTTAAGAAAATTTTCAACTAAATCACGCAACTAGCCTTGACTAGGTTGAAAGGGTGCCTTAGATCAAATCTTTGCCTTCCTTTTCTTCAATTGTGACTCCCGAACTCTTTTTTCTTCTTTTCAAAGACCTGGAGTCGTTTAAAAAGGATTTTTGTTTATTTTTTTTTATTAAAAAACATATTTTTTGGTGATTTGGTACACCTTAACTCAATATCAAGTGGCGACTCCTTTTTTTTCTAAAAATCCTTTTTAAACTATTATGTTGGGCCAAAATCGTCGCACCTTTTAAGTCCCATTTTTAGGCCCTTTTTCTTTATTTATTCTCTAAAAATCAAAAACTCATTTTCATTGAAAATTCATAAAAAATTCATTTTTATAACCAGTAATTTGTTTTTTTCAAAAAATGAGGCGCGACAACGGGTTGTAGGGAAGGAGTCCATTGTTCCTCACTCACTTCTATTTCCTCACTCCCTTCACTCTGCACTCGCCTCACTACTAGAAGAAGACTCACGAGTGATAGCTCTTCTTCCTTTTGCCATAGTATCTAAAAAAGGAGAAATTACAAGCATCTTCGTATACCAAGCTAAAAGTTGTACACTTCACACCTTATACAATAATTAATTCTTATAAAACACCTAAAAGAAAATTTCTTTCACTTATATTATCTTAGGCATTTTATAGAATCATCATTCATGTATAGGGATTAAAATTGACCCAAATAACCACAAGTACACACTCTCATGTTATCAAGAATTAATATTTTTTTGGCTAACCCCAGACACGGGGAGGGACGCCACCGCCTTGTATTATTAAAAACCACAAAACACAATTACAGTGAAGTTTATTTGCGAACAGCCCTAACGCGTATGACGGGAGTTCCTACTCTATCCAAAATCATGGCCCCTCTGGCGGGTCTTGGTAACTCCGATTGTGAGGTATAAATAACATTACCCGAACCATGTGCCCCCACCTTAGACAACGCAAAAAAAAAAAAACAACTATTCAAGAATGTCCAAAATTATGATATTAAAGACATTACATTAAAAATACCAAAAAATTTGTCAAAATCACCAATTTATTAAAATGGACAACCAATAGGTTCAACTTAGTGATTTTAGCAATAACCATGTTTATACCAAGTATAAATTAGAACAATAATCTACATTTAGTCATAAATATGGTTAAGCAAAATTATCCCCAAAAATCATAAAATTCATTAAAATTACTCTCTAAAAGTAATGTACCTGCTAGACCATCATCAACCAACCAATTCTTAACCAATAACATCAATGAAAGAAGCTCAATAATAATCCACACTAATTTTCCAACTTTATCCAAATATAGCAACTTATAAAATTTTAACAACTAAAGGAGCATCAGATTGCTACATTTGAACATGTAAATATACTTAAACAACCTGTATAAGCATATTGGAAGTCATAAATATCAATAATAATCATAAAAAATTTGAAATAGTAGATGTCAGAAAACTCAAGAATTTAAAAAATATCAACTTCTAAAATACAAAGATTTAATGAAAAAACTTATCTCAATCATGTAAAAGGATGGTTAGTGATGAAGATTATGCAAAAAATCCTATGAAACACCCTCTAATTGATGGATTTAGGAACTATGAACTTTAGCCTCCAATATCTTTAAAATCAAATTTTAAGGTATTTTTCTTGGATTTAATTGGTTAAAAAGGTTCTATGAAAGTTAAATGATGTTGGGTTGATGATTTTTTGTAAGGAAATGGAGTAAAAGTGAGATTTTGTGAAATGTGTGTAAGTGAATACATGGTGAAGAGAAGAAAAAGAAGAAGAAAAACAAGGCTGCATTTTGTGTCTTTAAACAAGGGGCCAAATACATGAGCCAAAACGTGAGCTTGAGCTCATGTTTTTAAACTCGCATTTTCTGTGTAAAATTTTGCAGAAAGCAAAACGTGAGAGCTCACGTTTTTAGCCTGCCTTTTCTGTGTAAATTCTGTAAAAGATAATGTTTATCTCAATCCGTAACTTTTGATGATTACAAAAAATGGATGTTACTAATATTCTTTGATCAGATCTTTTCAGAATTGGAGCAGAACAGGTTCAAAGGCTAACATATGCTGAAATAGCTGTCGGACGGACATAAAGACTGCATCGGCCGTCCGACAACCATTGAGTAACTTCAGACGCATGAAGAACCCACTCTCGGACGTCCGAAGATGATAAGTCAAGTCCTCTAAGCTGATTGACCTCGATCGGACGTACAACATCTGAGTACCGGACGTCCGTTAAACGTTGCGACACTTCGGACGCAAAACATCGGAGGCACCGGACGTCCAAACGAACTGAAGGAGAATTTCTAATTTTACATCATACCCTCGGACGCATATTCTGGAGGTACCGGACATCCTAAACATTTCAAGAAAACTTCTTGAACTCTCTGCCTGCGTTCGGATGCAGAAAACTAGCCCACCGGACGTCCGACACCACTAACGGCTAGTTGACTCTTCAACTGCCTTCTATCCGTTGGTAGCATTAATTGAAGAATTTTTTGGTCTCTTATAAAAAGGAAAAAGTCAACCACTTCAAGCAACTTTCGCATATTGAGACTACATCAGATCTTGAGTGATTCAAGTGTGAAAATACTCTTTAAAAAAGATTTGTACTCTTAGTTGTGGAATTTTCAATAAGGTTTTCAAGTGTGTTTCTATTTCTTCAATAGTGTAGTTTTGTGAGGGTTATTCAAGTGATAGTAAAACTTCCTTGCTTGACCAAGTGCGGCTTGGGGCGAGGCGGAAGTGATCCTTCCTTTGTACACAAGAGATTGGTTGTAAGTTGATCAACTTGAAGAAACTTGCTGTATAAAGTGGTATTCAAACTCAAGTGGAGTTTGAAACTTGGTTTGCTATTCTATCATTTTACTTACTGTCTTGCAATATAAATTGTCTATCTCTTCTACTCTCAAGCACTTGTGCTTATTCATCAATTGCTCCATTGTGTGGTTCTTTAGAAAAAAAGGGCAAGTTGGAAAAAAGTGACTCATATCTTCGCTAGTTTTTAAACCACCTAATTCACCCCCCCTCTTAGGTTATTTTCGATCCTTACAATTGGTATCAGAGCTTGGTCTCGTTGAGATTAAGCTCAATCGGCTTTGGAGTAAAAATGACAACCAACAATGCCATGTTTTTTGAAGGACAATCCATCACTAGACCCTCAATATTCAATGGATCAAATTATGTGAGTTGGAAGGAGAGGATGATTATTTTCTTACAATCTATTGATATTGAGTTGTGATTTATTATTAATGAAGGTCCATATGATGCCTCTATTATTGATGAAGTTACTCATAGGCCGAGACAAAAAACAAGGAGTGAGTTGACTAGTAATGATAGAACTCATCTTACCTTAAATGCCAAGGCTATGAATGTACTGTACAGTGCTTTAGATTCAAATGAGTCTATTAGAGTCAAAAGCTGTAGATCTGCAAAAGAGATTTGGGATAGATTCAGAAAAATTCATGAAGGAAGTGAGAATGTGAGAGAACAAAAGAAGTCCATTCTGGTCACTAAGTATGAATCCTTTAAGATGGAACCTTATGAAAATATTGAAAAGATGTATTGCAGATTCAATGATCTTATTAAGGACTTAGAAGTACTTGAAAAGGATTACTCTCTAAGTGAGAAAAATAGAAAAATTCTGAATGCTTTATCTAAGGATTGAGAGAGTAAAGTGACTGCCATTGAGAAAGCTAAATATCTAAATACCTTGCCCATTGAATCTCTAACCTCTTATGAGGTGAAACTCAAGTCCAAGGTGCAGGAGGAAGAAGATACAAAGGTGAGAAAGAGTATTGCTCTAAAAGCCTCACAAGTTGAAGATGATTCAGCCTCCTTAGATGAAGATGACATGGAAGGTGATGACAGTGATATTGCACTCATCACGAAAAGTTTCAAAAGAATACTCAACAAGAGGAAATTCAGAAAAGGTGGACCCAGCAATTTATTCCCAAATCAGTTTAACAACTTGAGAAACAAAAGGAAGTTAGAGCCCAACAAAAAGCAAACTGATAAGTGCTTTGAATGCGGTCAATTTGGACACTACACAAATGAATGTCCAATAAAGAAAAGGAAGGAAAGCAAGGTTGAACGAAAATCAAAATTTAACAATTTTCAGATCACCTGGAATGACTGCAATTCAGAAGGTGAAGTCGAAGAAGAAGAAGAGTCTGCCCAAATGGCTTTCATGGCCATTGGTGATGAAGAGGTAACTACTTGTAACTCTCAAACTGATAGTGATAACGAATCCGATGATGATGTTAATTCTTTTATGGAAAGAATGCATAACAATTTGAAAGAATCCTATGTTGGAAATAAGGAATTAAAACAGAAAATTAACTTTCTGATTCAAAACAATGCAAGCCTTTTTCGACAAAACAAATGTCTGAGAGATGAAAATGAGAATCTGAAAAGGATTGAAAATGATTTGCATGCTGAACTTGATAGAAAGACAAACTTCTATGACATGCTCAAAAATGAACAAAGTAGCTTGAAAAGAAGAATGAATGATCTTAGTCAGATACTTCAACATAAGAAACAAAACTGTTTTCAAAGAAATGATGCAAAATCTCATTTTGGTACTCATCAGAAAAGGTTGAATCATAGTACAAATGAGTTTGCTATCCATAGAAAAAGGCAAATCAGATTTATTAAACCTGTTCATTTGAATAATTCATTGACTATGTGTAGCTTCTGTTGTCAATTTGGCCACATAAAAAGCAATTGTCATGTTAAGAAAAATATGTGATATGGCATGAGATGCATGTGGATGGTTAGACATAATGCTAACTCTCAAGGACCCAAAAAGTAAAGGGTACCGAATATTATCTTGTGGATCCTTGTATAGGTGAATCTGGTGAACATTGTTAAGGAATCAAAGTGGTTCATAGACAGTAGATGCTCAAGACATATGACTGGTGATCCATCACAGTTCATCAAGTTCAAGCCAAAAGCAAGCGGAAAGGTAACATTTGGAGATGATAACAAAGCCAAAACTGTTGGAATTGGTGATGTTGGTAAGAATGGTCAAACCTTTGTTCACAATATTCTTTTAGTTGACAATTTGAGCTATAACTTGTTAAGTGTTAGTCAATTATGTGATAGGAATCTGTTTGTGGTTTTTAAAAAGCATGAATGCCTTGTCCTTGACTCAAAATTTAACACTGCTTTCAAAGGAAAAAGAGTAAATGACATTTATGTAGTTATCCTTGAAAAAGTTGATTCCTCTAGCCTTAGTTGTCTCAAAGTAGCAAATGAGGACCCCTGGCTGTGGCATAGAAGACTTTGTCATTTCAATATGGATTTGCTAAAAGAAATTTTCAAAAAGGATCTTGTTAGAGGGCTGCCAAAGATCAAATTTGAAAAGGACAGAATTTGTGATGCTTGCCAATTTGGAAAACAAGTCAAAGTGTCTTTTAAACCCAAGAAATGTATTTCTACTACAAAGCCTCTAGAACTTTTACATCTTGATTTATTTGGTCCTACACGAACTACCAGCTTAGGTGGCAAAACATTTTGCTTTGTTGTTATTGATGATTATTCTAGATACACTTGGGTGATGTTTCTTGCACACAAAGATGATGCTTTCAGAAACTTTGTTTCACGATTTGCAAAAGTTCAGAATCAGATTGAAAATCATCAAATTCAGAAGTGACAATGGCTCAAAATTTCATTTTTGTGACTTTCCAGAATTTTGTAACAGCAATGGTATTACACATGAATTTTCAATTGCAAGAGTTCCCCAACAAAATGGGGTTGTTAAAAGAAAGAATAGAACTCTTCAAGAGGCTGCTAGAACCATGCTTAGTGAGTGTAATTTACCAAAATACTTTTGGGTTGAAACTATAAATACAGCTTGCTATACCATGAATAGAGTTCTTTTAAGACTAATCTTGAACAAAACCTCCTATGAGCTGATGTTTGATAAAAAGCTTGTAGTTGGATACTTTAAAGTCTCTGGTTGCAAATGCTTTATTTTAAACATCAAGGAACATCTCGAAAAATTTGATAAAAAATCTGACGAGAGAATTTTCTTGGAATATTGTGAGAATAAGAGAGGTTTTAGAGTCTACAATCGAAGGACTTTGGTTATAGAGGAAGCTATACATATCACTTTTGATGAATCTAATGGTGACATTTCCATAAGTAGTGGTGAAGATGATGATGCAGGTATTCAAGAAGAACTAAAGAAACTCACAATCACTGACCAAGGCATTGTTTCACCAGAAAATGATTCAAACGAAGATGAAACTCAAGACAGTCCAGCAAGGGAAGACAGTGACAGAGACACTAGTACACCTAACGATCTTCCAAGAGCTTGAAAATTTGCTCAAAACCACCATAAGGAGCTCATTATTGGTGATCCATCCGAGAAGGTCAGGACTCGTTCCTCCTCTAAACAACTAATGGATAATTTTGCATTAGTTTCACACTTTGAACCCAAAAATGTTGTTGATGTTTTGAAAGATGAGAACTGAATTTTAGCTATGGAAGAGGAGTTAAATCAATTTGAAAGGAACAAGGTGTGGACATTAGTTGCTAGACCAAAAGATCATTCTACCATTGGCATAAAGTGGGTTTTAGAAACAAAATGAATGACAAAGGTGAGGTAGTAAGAAATAAGGCCAGACTTGTAATCAAGGATATACTCAAGAAGAAGGAATTGATTTTGATGAATCATTTGCACCCGTAGTTAGGCTGGAATCAATTAGAATGTTTTTGGCCTTTGCATGTTTCAAGAACTTTAAATTATTTCAAATGGATATTAAAAGTACTTTCTTAAATATATTTATTGATCAAGAAGTATATGTTGATCAACCTCCTGATTTTGAAAATGAAATTTATCCAAATCATGTATTTAAACTCTCAAAAGCTTTGTATGGACTAAAACAAGGTCCAAGAGCATGGTATGAACGTTTGAGTGATTTTTTGATTGAAAATGGTTTTAAAAGAGATATTGTGGATACTACTCTTTTCACTAAACACAGTTAACGTGATCTTTTAATTATGCAAATATATGTGGATGATATTATATTTGGTGCTACTAATGAGAGTTTGTGCAAGGATTTTTTCAATATCATGCAAAAAGAGTTTGAAATTAGCATGATGGGAGTTTCTTCCTTGGACTCCAAGTGGTTCAAACTCAAGATGGAAACGTTCATCAACCAAACAAAATACACCAAGGAGCTACTCAAAAGATTTGGAATGGAGGATTCAAAGCAGGTCGGAACACCTATGTGCACATCTACCAAGCTTGACAAGGATGAAGAAGGTACAAAAATTGATGAAAAGAAGTATAGAGGTATGATTGGCAGTTTATTTTACTTAACTGCTAGTAGACCAGATATCATGTTTGCTGTGTGCTTATGTGCTCGTTTTCAGTCTTGTCCAAAGGAATCTCATTTAAATGCAGTGAAAAGAATTCTTAGATATCTAAAATGAACCTTGAATTTTGGTCTATGGTATCCTAAGTGTCATGAACTTCCTTTGTGTGGATTCTCTGATGCTGATTTCGGCGATGGTAGGGTTGATAGAAAAAGTACAATAGGCATATGTAACTTTCTTGGAAATTGCTTAGTATCCTGGTTTAGCAATAAACAAAATGCTATTTCATTATCTACAACTGAAGCTGAATATGTTGTCGTTGGAGATTGTTGTGCTCAATTATTGTGGCTCAAAGTTTTCAACACAACAAGCGGAACAAGAATTGGAGTTTTGAACACCAAGATATAGTGGCTCAAAGTTGCTGAATTTCCTCTTTGAACGAAGATTTTCCAGGTTTAAATCACGAACTTTGGGACTTTGGTTGAGCATCGAAATGGACTCGGAATGACACCAAACTTGGCCGTATTACACTACCATATAAGGGCTATTCCTCTGTAAAATTTAATAGAAAAATACGTGCGGGAAGTCAATTAACAAAATCATTAAAGTCCCACAAGTTTCCAAGGCAAATCTGCCTGGTATGTAAATTTTCCTTTTCTAAATGTTCGGCTAATGAAAACATCTCAAATATGGTTCATTTATGTAGACAATATCTAAGAAACATCCAAGATGTGTTTGGTAGGTGATTAACACCAAAATTTCCCAATCAAGGTTAAGGCATCAACTAGCAAAAAAGAGGGTTTTCAATCCCTGAGTCAGTTTCAAACTTCGGCCACAACTCACTCAATTCAACTTGGAATTGAGCGTGATTGGTGGCGTTGAAAACTAAATTCATAAAGCTACAATTTCTTAGAAGAAATCACTTTAATAATCTATCCACAACTAGCTCATATTCGAGCATCAACTCGCTGCTTAAAATAGAGCTTCCAGTAAAATGAGAAACAGAACAGGCAACTTTAGAAGGTTGGTACGGATCACTCAATTGGAATCAAGATGTGCATTTTATACCGTTGGAAAACTGGGAATGTCTAGTTTCCAGTGCCACAAACAAAACTCGATTTTGACATTGGAGTAAAAAGTTATGTCCGAAACAAAAACACTGCCAGAGTACACTGGACACCCGTTTCCAGTTTTGATGAATTTTCGAAATCACAACATTTGGCCAACCGAATCACGTAATTTTTGTGGAAACCTTCCACACAGCCCACACAACATGTTTACATCATAAACAAGTCAATTGAACCTCAAAAAAATGCTCTAAGGGTCACGGCATTGACAGGGGCAGAAACGAAAAAATTCCCCTCTTCACTTCCTTTGAGTTTCCATCCACAATATCACTTATTTCTACTAAATTAAGCTAATCCAACATTAATAACATCAAAACTCATCAAATCGTTCCATCAATCCATAGTGGGAGTTCATAGAGCCCACACACCAAATTTCCAACATAAATAAAGCTACCCACATGAATATATGAACTTATACGTGCAAGATATCTTCTATAAACCAAGAATTGAAAGGTTGATCGTTGATTACCTTTGTTGGTGACTCGAGCAGAAATTTTTGGCCCTTGATAGCTAAAGAAAACAGTGGAAAGCAAGCTCTTTTCCTAGCTGAGGTTTTTCACCAAGTGTTTAGTAAGTTGTACATAAAATTTGAGGTGATTTGGTGAAGATTTGAAGGTGAAATGAAGAAGAAATGTGGGCTGTTTTTCTTCCTCCTTAGACCGCTGGAATGAGAGAGAGAAAGGAGAGTGTTTGGGCTGCAATGAAGCTTCCTTGAGAAGCTTTAATGTGTGGCTCCAAATTGTGCAAAAGTCAATTCTCTCCCCACGCGTGCACGCGCGTTTTTCGTGCTCGATTCCTCTCTAGTTTATTTCACTAGTGCACTAAACCTCTAATGCACTTTTATTCATACTATTATTATTCACTCTTAAGGGTCTAAAAATAAGGGTCTAAAGTCCCTCAATTAATCGCGCGTGCAAAACGCGTAGTACCGATTTGTGTGCGATAAAGTGGAATCTCCAAGAATTTCTTATAACAATAATATAACTAACTAACACTTGAACATTAAAACATAAAAATACCTATTTTAAGACTAATGTACAAGTCTCCAATTTTCCAAGCTCATAGTACTCTCAAATCGGTTATTGTCTCCAAATCATTTTAAAAATATATGCAAGTCATAATTCCAAGTAATTGGGTCTAAAAAGGTTGAAATTAAATACTTGGAGTAAACGGGCAATTATATATTTAAATAAGCTAGTAATAGGAATTTAAAATAAGTAAATTTTTGCGAGTCCTCACAAATGTTATTTTCTCTTGATCCTCAAGAGTAAAGTTATCTGATTGTATCTTGAAAATTCATCAAGAAAATAATAAAATTCATATTCGACTATACACTAATAATTGATCAAGAAAGGATAAAGGAAAGTGATCTTTTCTAGTAACCACATTAAGTTTCCTGTAATTGATACATACTCTCTATATTACCACAAGTCTAGAAGGAATAATTTCATCATTTTTACCCTTGACTATGGTAATTTTGCCTTTCTTTGGAATAATATGAATTGGAATAATTCATACACTATCGAAGATAGGAAAGATTATACCTACATCAAGTCACTTGATAATTTCTAATCTTATCACCTCTTTCATATTTGAGTTAAGTCTTCTTTGTAATTCTACCACCGGTTTGCAATTATCCTCTAAGAAAATGTGATGCATACAAATGGAAGGGCCAATTCCTTAAATGTCTGAGATGGACTATCCAATGGTCTTTTTATGTTTCTTTAGAACTCTTAGTAACTTTTTACGTTGTTCCTTATCTAGATAACCATTAACAATCATAGATAAAGTTTCATTAACTCCAAGAAACTTGTACCTCAAATGGCTAGGAAGTGGCTTGAACTCAACCTTTGGAGCTTCAATCTCCAAAGGGGGCGGAAGTCATTTTCCTTACCCGAGACTTTCATACACATTTCCTCTTTTAGAAGGTGGTTGAGCATCTAAGTATTAGGTCAATTCTTCAACTTCCTCATTATCTCCCTCTTGCCATTCTAAAAGTATCAAACAAAGCTCAAGAGGATCGAAGTCAAGATTGACTTGACTCGTCTCTTGTGTTAGTTTATCAATAGTTCCAATAGAACAAGCATGATCAATGAAAGAATAGTATTTTTCCATCTCATTCAAATTGAACTCTATCTCTTTTTCACCTACTTGAAATTTAAGTTTGCCATTTTTAACATCAATAATAGTACCTACAGTTGCCAATAATTGGCATAGACATCTAGCACCAAAAAGTTCATGGGAATGATAAACTTTTGTACTTTAATCAACACATTTTCTAAAACTCTAAATGGATACCTAATAGACCTATTGGCTAATTGTAAAGTAAAATTAGTTTGTTTAAACTCATGTAACCCTAACTGTCTAGCCACCGTCAAAGAAATTAATGATACACTAGCACCAAGATCACGTAATATTTTAGAAAATTCAATGTTACCAATTGTTCATGGTGTAGAGAAACTCCCTGGATCCTTCAACTTTGGTGGTAGGTTATTTTGAATTATGGCACTACACTCCTTCGTCAGAGCTATTGTCTCGCAATTTTTCAAATTTCTCTTACGAGTCATGCTCTTCTTGGGAAATTTTGTATACGAAGGAATCTACAAAATAGCATCAACAAAAGGAATATTAATATGTAATTACTTAAAAATTTCAATAAACTTTTTAAAGTCTTTGTCAAACTTATTAGACTTAAGCTTTTGAGGGAATGGAACCGCCGAAGGGATAGGAATGGTAGTCGAAGATGAAAGTTGATCAACAACTTGCTTTTGCTTGCTATTTTCTCCTACACTTGCCTCTTGGTCCTCTCTCTCGTCTTCTTTTCTTCACTCTTATTTTTCTTCTGATCTTCAACCACCGGAGAATTTTCTAATTGTCTACCATTATGAAGGATAATGATTTTAACATGCTCCCTCGGATTCACTTCCGTTTGATTTGATAACTCTTTTTGGTTCCTATTATTAATAGAGTTGGCAATTTGACCTATTTGAACTTTCACATTTCTATAAATGATTGTAAGTTGGTATATTCTTCCCTCAATTCTTTTGAATTTTTGGGTGGTAGCACTAGCTAACTTATCAATTTTGTCATTTGACACATTGGCTAGTCTTTCAATTGCGATCTCCCAAGTCGGTTTGTTCTCCATATTTTGTTGCTTTGGTTGAAATTCTAGTGAATTATTTGGCCTTTGTTGATCTCCTTGGTCCTTCCATTCAAAATTTAGATGACTTCTCCACCCTAAATTATATGTGTTGGAGTAAGGGTTGTTTTGAGCCGTCCGATTGTAATTATTGACAAATTGTACCTGCTCACTTTCAACACAATTATTAGTATCATGTTCTCCTCCACATACATTACAACAAGCAACACCTATGTTGGTTGTAGAAATAGAACCAACTTCGATTTGTTTACTTAACAATTTCACCATATTGTTCATTTGGGCACTCAACATGTTAAGAGTGTCCATTTCTATCATACCTACTTGTTTTTTAGAGTTTACTCGCTCATTAGTTCATTGGTAGTTATTTGCCATCATTTTCTTTATTAAGTTTTGAATTTTTTGGGGTGATTTACCCATTAAATCCCACCCGCGGCTGTATCAATTGTACTATTAGTTGAGAAAGATAAACCATTATAAAATGTTTAGATAATGAACCAATTAGGACGTCTATGGTGTAGACATTTCCATAGCAAACCCTAAACCTTTCTCACTTTCATATAATAATTCATCCTTTTGTTGGTTAAAACTAGTAATGTCCATTCTAAACTTTGTTGTTTTATCTGATAAAAAATATTTATTTAAAAATGCTTTAGATAAACCATCCCATGTGGTAAAAGTATTTGGACCATGAGAATGCAACCAAATTTCGGCTTTATCGCGCAAAGAAAACAGAAATAACCTTATCAGGTATAAGGTAGTATTTTTTTTTTGGCTAACCCCGGCCACGGGGAGGGACGCCACCTCCCATTTATCATATAACTTAGGTGAAAGGAAAAGATGATGTCACAAAGGGACCGAGATCTACTCCCCTACATGCTTGTGCAGAATCTTCCTAATTGACGCAATCCCTAACCTATCTAGACACATGGCTCCTCTGGCAGGCGGAGGTAACGATGATATGGAGGTGTAAATCTCCTCTCTATCATGAGAGCACCCTACATTCGATAAAGTATCGGCAACTTGGTTCGCTTGACGAAGACAGTGTCTAACCTGTAGCAAATTGATCCTTCAAGGCAAAAAGCTGCTGCACCTCCTTGTAAATACTCCATGGGCAACCAGACTTTCCATTTAAAATCTGGACTAATGAGAGCGAATCTAATTCAACTTCAAACCAGCCAAACCTTCTCTATAAGCACAACTCTACTCCAAAAAGAAGAGCTCAAGCTTTGGCCTGTAAACTAGTAGCCAGTCCAAAATGGCAAGAGAAAGCCAAGTGCAACTTACCGCGTTCGTCTCGAAGGACCCCCCTTCCCCACTAATACCAGGATTGCCCTTGGAGCAACCATCTGTATTGAGTTTGAGAACATCACAAGAAGGTCTAAACCACCTCACAAACTTATAGGTTACTAGTGAAGACCATCCAAATATCTCCGTATAAAAGTGCACCCAAGATGCTGGGAAGAACCTGCGTCTCGGAAAGAATAATGCAAACAACTCCAAGAGATCGGCGACGACCGAGTTGTACATCACGACTAACTCTATTTGGATCCCCTCATATTTCCTGGAATTCCTGAATTTCCACAGGTGCCAACAAATTAGTAGCGGAAGAATATGATGAACAAACTCCAGATACCTATTACTCCGTTTACCATACCACCAGGCCGCCATACACACACGAAACGATGAACTAGTCCAAAATACACCAACTATGTCCCCAAAAAATGCCAAACTCGCGAAGCCATGTTCCCCTAGCAAGCACATGCTCTACAATTTCGATAGCAGGGGAATAACAACACCCACACCTAGAGGGCCCCTGAACCCCAAATTTCCATAGACAGCAGTCCACCGGTAGCCGACCTCGCAATAATCGTAATAAGAAGAATGAGATTTTCAAGGGTAACACCGGATGCCATATTCTTCTAAACATGAAGGAACTACTAGTATGTTGCCGTACTAGCTGAAAAGCAAACTGTAGAGTGAACCGCCCATATTGTGATGGTCTCCATACCATCAAATCAGGAAGCTGGCCCATCGGTAGAGCAACCCGAGCAACCTCGCTGACAATCTGAGCCAGCATTTATTGCCGAATAAGCTGTAAATTCCAAGAACCATCCGTAACAAAATCAGCAACCTGATGATCCGACACACTATCCAGTCTCGAAGCCAATACTCCATTCCCTAGCCAATTATCAAACTAGAAGTTAGAACTTCCAAACCGCCCTATCCATCCAATGTGCTGCTCTGCAAGATGAAGCACCTCTATCATCCTTCTCCACACCTGCGAACCCCTGTCTCGATATACCAGATTAGGATGCACCTCCGCACAAAACTTAGTCTTCATGAAGCTCGCTCAAAGAGATAACAGGGATCGAAAGTTCCACCATAGCTTGATAGAAAAAGCATTATGAATATCCTCCAAACGCTTGAAACCCATGCCTCCCTCTTCACATGGCACACGTAGGTCCCTTCACCTAATCCAATGCAACTTATGACCCCCCTCGGAAGCACCCCAGAGAAAATTCGAGAATCTACCTTCAATCTCTTTAAGGACTGCTTTCGGAGGTGACACAGCCATTAACAGATAAACCGGCAAAGCTGAAAGGACGTGCTTCAGCAACACAATCCTACCCCCAGAAGACAATAACCTGTGTTTTCAGGACTTAACTTTACACACCACTGCTTGGCATAATCCAACAAAGTATTCTCTTTTCCGCCTCCTGTAATATAGGGGATACCCTAAATATTTGATGGGAAACGGCCTGAACGGGAAACCTGTTATCTGCTAGATCTTCATTCTCCTCGGCCTACCTAATTTAGAATGTACCAAAAAACAACTTTTCCTTTTATTGACCAACTGGCCAGAAGCCACCTCATAACCAGCTAGCGCCCTCATCACCAGCCTCAGAGAAGCTACAGTTGCACTAGAGAAAATCAGCACATCATCAGCATAACCCAAATGCGTAACGGTCGGGCAACCTCTTGTGATCTTAAATCCTTGAAACCCACGTTGAGTCACTAAATTATTTAGAGAACGAGACAATACCTCCGCCTCAATGATAAATAAAGTAGGAGACAATGGATCTGCTTGACGAAGCCCTCGAGCTGATTTAAAGAAGCCATAGAGCGACCCATTTATAATTATGGAGAACCATATATTTGAGATAATATGCTAGATCATAACAATCCAACATTCACCGAAGCCAAATGCTCGTAGCACCTTTATCAAGAAAGGCCACATCATCCTGTCATAAGCTTTCATCATATCAAGTTTTAGCACTACATTTTCCCCTCGCGCCTTCTTCTTGATGTCCGAAATCATCTCTTAAGCTAGTAGGTAATTGTTCGAAATCGAACGACCCTGAACAAAGCCACTTTGATTCACCGAGATAATCTTAGGTAAGATAGGGGCTAAACGTCGTGCTAGAATCTTTGAAAAAATCTTGTTCACAAAGTTGCATAAACTGATAGCGCGAAACTGAGAGAAATCCTTTTGCTGATGAACTTTGGACAACAAAACTATGGAGGTAGCAATAATTCGCCTTAGAAGCTCAGCACCACAAAAGAAACTTTGTACATCATTATATACATCACCACCAACTATCTCCCAGGCAAAGGAGAAAAGTTTACCAGTGAAACTGTCAGGCCCTGCTGCACTATTAACATCCATTTCAAAAACAGTCTGCCGCACCTCCTCCAAGGGAGGAACCGCCTCCAACTGCACATCGTCCTCTAATGATACCAGTCGAGGGATGACATCAGGCACATCCATCATAGCAGGAGTATCCTCCAATGAGAATAAGGAAGAAAAATACCGTACCGCCTCTGCACCAATGAGCGCGTCCTCATTTACCCATTCACCATTACAATTCTTAATACGGTGAATTACCGATTGCATACGCCGTTGCTTTACCACCGAGTGAAAGAACTTAGTGTTGCAATCTCCTAAAGCCAGCCATTTGATCCTAGATCTTTGCTTCCACAATGACTCCTCCATGGCTAATGCCCGTCTCAAAGCTACTTGGACCTGTTGCAACTCCAAATGCGCATCCTCAAAACCCCCTTCCTCTAAACATCTTTCTAACTTTCCAAGCTCTTCTTCCACCTTTTTTACATTGTCAGAAAATTTTCCCACGCGATCCTTGTTCCACAGTTGAAGATGTCTTTTCAGCCGCTGTAACTTAGAGCAAAGAACCTGCATTGGGGACCTAACGCACTCTTGCTGCCACGACTCTTTCACCACTCCCAAAAAGTCCTCATGATCAGTCCAAGCGTTGATGAAGTGAAATGGTCGGGGTTTACCATCCACCCTTGTAGCAGTAGAAATTAACAATGGCGCATGATCGGAAGGATGTCGCCCCAAATGAGTAACACCGAAGGACAAACTAGCATCAAAACACTCCACATTCAGCAACAAACGGTCCAAGCATTTCCAAATTCTAGGTCTTCCTTGGTGATTGTTGCACCAGGTAAAGCTAGAACCTGAGAATCCTCCATCAACCAAACCAGCGGAACCCATGAAAGCCACAAAATCAGCTGCTTCAACAACTGTAAATGGTTTCCCCCCTTTCTTTTCCTCTTCCCCAACGACAACATTAAAATCACCACAAACCAGCCAAGGGTCATGCGACAGTTTGTATTGCAGTAAACCAGCCCAAAGAGCCTTTCTTTCCTCAACAGTGGTAGCAGCATGTACCGTCGTAAAGGATACCGGACTTACCAAATATGGATGTTGAATAAACAAAGATAAAAACTGAGCACCCTCTCCCACAATTGAACACACAACTGGATTATTATAGAATACCCACAACAAACCATTAGAGTGAGAAATAACAAAATCAAAATTTAATCTAACCCGAAACTCCTCAGCCAATGACATGTGAATATGCATTTCAAACACCACCAGCATTTGGATTTTAAGATACACAACTAACTTTCGCAATCTCCAAAAATGAGAAGCCTTAGCCATACCTCTAATGTTCCAAAATAATGTATTAATCATGAGATAAAGGCTAGAATGAATTTTATGAAGCCCTTACTGTGGAACGCAGCTCCCTATCTGATGGAAACTTCGCGCGCATCCCCTTGGACTTAACCCTAACTATCTTGAAGGAATCATCTACTACTTGAAGGGGGTGTTCCGACGCCTGTCCAACCTCTGCACTACCTTCCCCATCCTCCAAAGCAGTACCATGTGGAGAATAAGGTAGTATTTATATTTAAAAAACAAATAAAATTTTAGCCTAACTAATAACACAAAATTCAACTAAACTAATAAGAATATCTAAATTAATAAAACTTATTAGGTCCTAATATTGCCGCTTCCCAGCAACGGCGCCAAAAACTTAACGAATTTTTTATATAAGTACAAATTTTAATCCAAAATATACCGATTTGACTGCAAGTATACAAGTCAAAATAGTAGTTTAAGTTATATATCGAATTGATCCCATGAGGCACAAGTATTGCAAGTCTAGGTCCTTATTTGCTTTATTATTTAGATTAATTATCAATGAAAGCAAAAGAAATCACAACTACTTACTAACTAACTAACTTACTCAACTAGATAACTTGCAAGAAAATAATAGAAAAAATTTACTAAATACTTAAGTCTAGAGTATAGAATCCACTTAAGGCACAAAAGATACAAATGAATAGATTTATCTCTTATTATTATTCTTATTTAATTAGAAATTCATTTCCATATTTACCAAAACTCACCCTTATGATATAGTGACTTAGACTAGACTAGTTTTCCTATTCTCAGAATGAATAATTAGATCTACCCTTTCGTTCTTCATGAAATGAAAAAATAATCCATTTAAGTACACCTCTATTCTCATGAGTCTACCCCTGAAACTCCATTTATATTGTTCCATCATTATTACCAATTTTCTTTGTGTAACAACAGCTAAGATGTTACTATTGGTGATCAAGCAACAACAAGTGATAAGCATGCATAAATGGACAAGTTAATACAAGAGGTACAAGTATAAATCATGTTCAACTCACATCGAGTAACCACAAGTTTCATCTACTCCCTAAATCTAAAAGTTTAGCTACTCATGTGATATAAGATAAGAAAGAACATAGTTTCATTGCATAAATACATAATGAATCACAAGTAAAGAGATAGATAAAGAAAACTTAACTAAGATGATGAACAAGCTCCCAAGATCTTCTATTCCTTCAATAAATGAGTTGTAGAATGAAATCTCCAAGTGTTTCTTACAACTTTCTCTCCTAAGAAAAGAAAAATAACTAAGTGCTATTTCTAAACTATTCTAGACTTCTCTCTCTTCTCTTTTAATGATTCTTACGTATATAGTTATTAAGAGAGTCAAAAAGTGGTTAATGAAAATGACATAAATCTTCCTATGCACTTCCCTAAAGATTCTTGAGCATGTACAGCCAAAATTCTTTGTTGGAATTGAGTTGGAAAATTATGTAAAACCATGGTAAGTTGTAGAACAACTTGCAGAAAACAATGGAGAATACATGAACGTATTCAGTTCTATAAAATTTCTTAATTTTTTTCTGCTCCAATTCACTACTAAGATCACAATCAAGGTATCCACGTTTTTGTTCATGCATTGCACCAATAATACTTTCATTGGATGCCCTTTTTTTTTGGCTAACCCCGTATACGGGGGTGGGCGCCACTCCAATTTTATTCAAACAAAACCATTAGCGTACATCGGGTGATGTTGGGATGCCAGCTGCACACCCTTAGCCAAGCGTACATAGGGCGTCTGTATCCTATCTAAGCGGGCTAATCCCGTTATATGCGCTGGAAGCGAGGTAGGGGAAAACCATTGACTGACATGCGTAGAGCTTGCTAGGTGTGCCAGGGCATCTGCAACTGCATTCGCTTCCCTATAGGTATGAGCAAAAGTAACCTGGCGATCCATCGCTAAAGCCTTGATGCGTGAAATAGTCTTCCATAGTCTCCAAGGCACTCTGCTGTTGCCCACCACCATATTCAGCAAAACCTGAGAGTCCATTTCAACGTGCAAAAGGTGGATATCTGCAGAGATTTGCATGCCTTCCAGTAACGCCTAGGCTTCTGCTTCCATATTTGTCATGGACCCTAAGAACAACGAGAAGGCACTCAAGACATGACCATCGGGGTCACGGAGCACCCCCCCAGCTTCTGAGTGTCCTGGGTTCCCTAAGGATGAACTATCAATATTTAATTTGCCATACCCGAGTGGTGGCCGTGTCCATGTGACCCAGCGCGGGAGGGGTCGTTCCATCCACATCATGTGAATAGATAAACCCGAGAACACCAATTCCCTGTCGTCCTGTGTCACCTGGACGAAGGGGCGGACTTGGGACATGCTGAGCAGCCAAGCCTTTATGTTCCAAATGATTCGGGACGGCGTTGCAACGATGCCCTCGTACATTGCCACGTTTCTAGCCTTCCATAGCTCCCAACATATGAGGGGCGGCAATACCCTACACAACTCTCCCCGCGCAGTATTAGGAGACTTGTAGAGCCACCACTGCTGCAAGCGAGGATGCCCTATTTCCTTTCCAAATCATCGTTGAATCATGCACTAATGGAGTCTAGATGAATCCTCCTCGATCCAACATTTATAACTCTTCTCAAATCCTACAAATATAACTAAATTTGCACATTAAACTACTCAAATGAAACTCGCAAAATTTAGAGATTTAGAGATTAAGTTACATCGTAAAAAAAACCTAATTTATACAAAAAATAAACACATAATGCTACGTAAAACCGTACATAATAAACACTTATCAATATCAACTACACCTAAGAGAAAATAATTACATAATTTATTTCAAGTAAAACAACAAATGTAATCAATATAGTCTTCTATGACTACACAAACAATATAGTTTAACATTTCCCGCTTGTTCGATTGTATTAATGATCTTTCCTTTTTTTTAGGCTAATCTCGTGCACGAGAAGGGATGCCACCCTGATATTTTATTAAACCAATTTGAAATGGCAAACGGAGTGGGACACCAACCCAAGCCTCCAGAAAACCATGCCTATATCCAACGCCTAACAAATGATCGAACATTAATTAATAAATTTCCTACGAATAGAGGGACTTCCTGACTTGTCTAGAGCTAACACACCCCGAGCTGACGCAGGGAGATTTGCCTGTGAGCAATAAATAGTGATAGAAGAAGAACATACCCCAACTTTCGATAAGTCGTCTGCAACCCGATTCGCTTCCCTATAGCAATGAGCAACTATCACAAACAGATGACACATGTCCATTAAAGCCTCTATATCCATCCTAATTATCCATGGGCATATAGATCTCCCTTGAAGAATGTTTACGAGAACAAGCGGTCCACCTCCAGGTGTCTACTTGAATAGCCCCATAAAAGACATTGCTGAACTCCAAAAAGAAGAGATTTAACCTCTGCTTGAACACTAGTGAGGATTCCCAACAGAATGGAAAAATCAAATAAGAATTCTCCATTTGAATGCTTTAGCACTCCAGCCCCTTCACTAGAACCTGGATTGTCTAAAGAACAGCCATCCGTGTTCAATTTACAATGACCCTACATAGGTCTCTCCCAAGAAACCAACTCATAAGAACAGCGACCCTTCTATATATCAATAGTGGAATAAAATGCTTGCCAGGAGGGACAATCAACAACCGCCCTATAAAATTTAATATTAAACATCCCTACCAAATCCAAAAGAATTCAATCACAAATAGTCTGTCTACGAATACACCCCCTTCAAAAAGCGCAAAATTCTGGGCCTTCCAGATATGCCAACAAATTAAGCTAGGTAAGATACCATTTAGGTGTTAGCAGTATGCCCTAGAGCATTAATAATTATTGTCTTGATTAAAATAAAATGGCACTTCTTGATTCAATTATTCTTAGTTTAGATTTGATTGAATGTTGTCCATTATTATTTGTTAAGGTTCCATTCTCATGTGATGAGAATATGAGTGACGGAAAAACTTGGTACAAATAATATTAAATTGTTCCTAATCATAGGATTATTAATTGGGCAAGTTTAATCCAGAAGATTAGTCTCATATTTATTTTCTATGATTAATATGAGATATTAATGATAATAGAATGGCGAGTCTCATACCATTAAGTATGTGATACTAGAACAAATATGAGAGGCACTTGTGTGACAAGTTGGCTTGAACACTGACTAATTTAAATAATGAATCGTTAGCTTATTAATGTCAATGATTCATTATTGATTGCAATGGTGCATGTGATCCTCAGACCTGAGATGACACGGTTGGCTCATTCATGGGTGGTTAAAGTCTATCAATGCAGAAAATACTTGTTCTAATCACGGATGAGTATTGGCATGTGGTACCTCTAATTAGTTATGCATGGAGCCAAGTGTTTATGCAAAATGGGATCTATTATTCCATCATGAATGGTTTGATATCTTATGAAATCTATCAATCTTGACTAAAGGAGTTCTTGGCCAAGACAAATTGATTCATGTAGATGATCAATTTTATAGTCAAGTAATTTGATAGATTAAGTCATACGATTGAGTTTTAGAGTTTGACATTATTACTAAACTGAACTCAATGGGGATATAGTAATAGAAGGATTTTTATGCAAAACAATTGCAGTCATGGTTCACATAAAAGGATTCCAATCTTTCATCACCGGTTGGGTGTCATGATATGCTGCTAGGCATCACTCATGAACTATGTTAACTTGAGGTATATTTGGAGAACTTCTCAAGTGTTAGAAATGTTCTAACTAACGTTAATAGGCTAACATTTATTACATTGCCAACTGGGTAATGGACCTAGATAGTCACACACAAAAGGATTTGAACTGATAGGGAAGTTGATTAGAATGGGTTTAGACTTTGATAAGGATGCTAGCACATCTTGAAACCCAAGCTAGACGGAATTTGGAGTTGGTATTTGAGTATGACTCAATTATTATAAAGATGAAAATAATAGTTAATATAATTATATTAATTGTGTTTATATTTTGATGTGATCAAAACTAAAACATGAATTAAATAATTGTATTAATTGTATTCTATTTTTGATTTGATCAAGATAAGAATAAAAATATAAATCGGTTGTTATGATTTGATAAAGATGATATAAGATATTGATCTAATCAAAACAACTGTATAAATAAGCCTTATTGACAAAGAGTTGTTAAGGGGTCTACTAGGGTGCAAAACAATCACGATTGTTTTGGAAAAGGAACAAAGCAATATCGTTGTTTCTTCACTACCGAAACAAAACTCCAAAATTCTGTTACCTATTAGTTTGAGTCTGTGTGGACGAACTAGAGGCCTGACGTGTGGAAGGCTTATTGCTGGAATTCAAACATCTACATCAGGCATCGCATATTCATCTGAACAAGTAAGTACTTATTTGTTTTGAAATATCAAGGCCTGAATCAAATTGCAACTTCAAGCAAGAAGAACAAAACAAAACTGTTTGCTCATTCCGCTGTGCAAATAATTTTTCTTTCATTAGGACATCCAAGAACATGTTCCATTTAAAAAAATAATTTACCATCTAGACTGTTAGGCCCGAAGACAACCTAAGAGGGGGGTGAATTAGGTTGATTAAAAAAAATAATCAAATTATGGGCACTTTTTGCTCAATACGAAATTTACCCTCTTTTCTAAGTGATAACACAATGAATCAATTAATAAAGGAGCAATATCATTTGAGAGAAGAAGAAGAGTATGCAATTTAAGGATCACAAGATGATAAATAAATAAAAAGAGAAGAATTACAAACCAATTGAGTACCAAGCTCCTCTTAAGCTCAAAGATCAATTCACAAAACAAACTTATTCAAATTGATGAAATACAACCAATCTTATGTACAAAGGAAGGCTCACTTCCTCCTTGCTCCAAACTTCACTAGGTCAAATTAGGAAGTTTTACAATCCCTCAGGATAACCCTCACAAAGTTACACTATTGAAGTATTCTCGTACAAATGAAAAGCTTACAAAGAATCTTACACCACAAAGTGTACAAATTGTTCCTTGGAGAGTATTTTCTCACTAAAACTACTCTTGATCTTTTGTATTCTTAATATGCAAGTTTTTTTTTAAGTTTCTAACCATGCACTATTCATGGGAGACCAAGAAAGTGCTTCATTAAGACTTCCAATGGATAGAAGGTAGTTGAACAATCAACTAACCGTTGGGAGTATCGGATGTGCCGTACTTCCGATACTTGCGTTCGAAAGCGGACAGAGAGTTTGAAAAATCATTTCAATTCTTAAAATCATTTCAATTCTTTTGGACGTCCGATGATGATGTTCTTTGTCCGATATGATGTCCGGTAGCTGCCCTGTCTATTGGACATTTGGTATTGTCATTGTGAGTGTCCGACAATTTTTGACTTCCTTTTTCTTCTTTCAATTGCTTTTTGAATCAATTTTTTCAGAGCTGAAAAGCTTTCTCATTGAAAAAATATTAGTTTGAATTATCTATTTATTTTGTAAACAACAAAAAATCGGGATGAAGATCATCATTCTCCCTCTTTTTGATGATGACAAAACAATGGGTGATATTTTGAAAAAATTTGAGCAAAAACTCCCCCTTACACATAGCATCTATAACCAATTCAAAATCATTCAGTACCAACATGAGCAAAGCCATGAGCAAATTAATTTCTATCATAGTCAACATAATATCATCAAAAACTCCCCCATCCACATAGCATCCATAACCAATTCAAAATCATTCAGTAATTTCTCCTCCTTTTTGTCATCATAAAATCAGAAAGTAATTGCCATCAAAAGTAACATCATCAGCTAACATCAAAATCAAACAATGGCAACAATCACCCGCCAATATCAATAGAAAAATAATATCAAAGGATATCATCAATGATGTGAGGACCCAAAAATTTTTCTTATTTTTGCCTTATTTACTGGCGTATTTAAATATTTATTCACCCGTTTTCTCCAAATAATTTATTTCAACCATTTTAGAACCATTTACAGGGAACTATGACTTGCATATATTTTTAAAATGTCCCATTAGTAATTTAATTTTCGGAAGCTCGTTTAGTAAGAAATAGCGAATACGCGTTTGGAGGCAATATTCGACCTGAGAGTACAGTGACCTTGGAGATTTGAGAACTCATGCGTTAGTCTTAAAATAGTTATTTTTATAATTAATTACCCTAGCACTAGTTAAGCATCAGTTACTTATATTATCGTTACAAGAATTCCTTTTAGGTTTCGCTTTATCGCGTGCGAATTGGAAGTTCGCGTATATCGAGCCGGAGCGGTTAATTGGAGATTTAATAAATTTATTCTAGACTACTAAGAGTGAATAATTATAATGTTAAAGGAACTATATTTGGAGGTTTAGTTTACAAATGAAACAAATTCGAGAGAAAACGGACACAAAACGCGAGCGTGCGCGTATTATTAAGAGTTGACTTTTGAAGGAATCTTAACCACAAAACCTCAAGCTTCTCAAGGAACCTTCATTCACCAGCCAACCCTTCTCTTTTTCACTACAAGTGCCGACTGAAACTCTTCAAGGAAGAGGAAGAAAAAGACTTCACCATTTCACTCCAAATTCTACTCCAAATCACCTCAACCTTTGCATCCAACCTCAAAACAACTTGGAGATTCTGTGACGGCCCCACCTCCCCCTAGGGCGAACCAAAGGGTTCGGTGGACCGCCTCCCCAGCTCTCGCCAGGACTCACTCACTCGCATCAATTAAAATAAGGTGCAATCTCAATACTAAACGAAATAACGGTTCCCAAGTTTGGAACATACGAATACATTTATTTCTATCCCAATCATCCATACAGTCCCAAATACATCAAAAGAGTTAAGTTCTCAGTACATTCAATCCTAATCGAGTGACTAGTGCGAGTACAATTACAAAATTCAAAACAACTAGGCTATGCTAGTCTGTACACGTCTCACGCCTCGCTCGTACCCCTGTAAGGAAAACAAATGGCGTGGTATGAGCTAAAAGCCCAGTGAGGTTCCAAATAGCAAATTGACCATTATTTATAAGTACAAGTTTTCGATATAGCCAAGTAACGAGCATGAAGAGCTCATAAAAGTGAGCAATAATACTTCAAGTAGCAATCTCAAAATGAGCGAGTGTAAAAGTTTTTCAAAATAAACAATAATCCAATAAGCAATAATCATTCCAAAGCATAAGGATACGGATGGCTCTCAGGAGCCAACTTCCATTCATCATCAGGAGCTTGATCACGTAGTAGTTGACACTCCGTCAACTTTCAAGTAAAGGAACCAATCCAGTAGAGCACCACTTAACTACTCTCCGTCCACCATTCAAACCCCCTACTGGGCCCAAAATTCTCAAGAAACACGGGTGATAATACTCGAGTATACCGATTAGTCGAGGAGATATCACTCCACTCGACAATCAAGAGACCCAGGGTTCGTTACCCAATCGACCAAGCCCTTGCCGGCTCGACTCGAGTAACTTGCCACAGGATTTTTGGAATTCCAGGAAGTGCGCACAACATAAACAAGTATATCAATTCAATTTCAACAATAAACAAGTATATATCAAATAAGGGTAAGTGTGATAAAGTACACTCTTGCCCGATCAAGCCAATCATATATCATTTAATCATATTGATCAAGTATTGGAAACAAGTGTCCAGTTCAATCAGGTATTTGGAAGCACTCACCAAAATGAAGTGCCCCTAGTAATCACGTCTGGGTTATACTCCGGGTTCGGAGTCCAAATCTGCGATAAAACTCAATTTGAGAACTTTGAAACATGAACTTAGACGTTTCGTTCAATAAGAATCAAGAAATGGAAATTCACTTGGAGAATATTCGTGAAACACTCGCTCTCTTTTCAAACTATATAACTTTGTAACATTTATACTTGGAAATGCCATTTGAGTCGAAAGTACAAGGAAAAAGTATTCCTAGTAGTCATAGTTGTATTTCTCAAGGGTACAAGTTCGGCCAAATCCTTACTTATATAGCTCGGTAAAAGAAGCCGCAAATATCCTAGATGATTCAAGTAGTAGTTACTCTTAACCCTTACTCAAGTCGCAAGTATATTTCTCTAATCCTCGAGCGTAAATTTGGGCAGCATGCCCTTTGTATTTTCCTATTTCCAGCCATTTATGGCTTCATTATTTCCCTCAAACAAACCCAAGTTTATACACAATACAAATTCATTTCAATAGCCGTTCCATAGGCTCAAGACAATACAAGGACAAAAATCAAACTAATAACAAGTGCGGAAATGAAATTTAACAAAAGACAGATTTGACGGGTTTTTACGGAATGGACACATCTGAGGCTACACTTATCGGATTGGGCTGTAACTTATACAGTTTCGAAGCTAAGACGAAGGCCTACAACTTTCATGAAGATCACTTCATCAAATTTCCAGTGTAACCCAGTCAAATTCCCAATTCACAAAACCAACTTCCAACTAACCGGCTAGTTAACCGTACTACATTTAAATGGCCATATCTCAGGCTACCAAAGTTCGTTTAAGGCGTTCTTGGAGGCGTTGAAAATCTAAGACAGAGTAATAAAACTTTCAGGTTTTGACCAATGGCTAAATCAGCACGGATCATAGTGATTAGACACGGTCAACTAGATGAACTGTCTAAAACGGATCACTGGAAACATCCTAGGGCAGTGAGGGTATTTTGGTATTTTCATAGGGTACGTTGCTCCGATTGAGCTGAAATTTAGTATACATATATAAAATATCATTCTATACAACTTTCATGTTTTATGCTAAGCCTAAATCGGCCTATAACATCACTAACTGGAACCGGACAGAACTGAAGTCAAATTTTCCAGAAATCTGAAAATTTTCATTTTCAAAGGAAACTTTCTTCATTTCTTGCTTCAATCACTACCACAATCACTTATATAATCTTAGATACAACATATATTAACCATACAGCAAGTATAGGCAGAAAATCATCAAACCCTAACTTACATTCATCACCTCAAATTCATCCCAACAACTTGGATAACTACTAATCTAACCAAAATATGAGTTATATAACAACTTAAGCAAAAATAAAAGGACCAAAGCCATGGTTAGACCTTATACCTCAACAAAAGAAGCTTGCAAGAGTAATACTTCACCTCCTCTTGAAATTTTTGTTTCCCCTAGCTTCCTAAGGTCACAACTCACAAATTAATCGGTTTAGAATTTTGTTTCCTCACTTGGATGATCCAATTTCAAGATGGATTTGGGCAGCTCTCCCTTGGGTTTTTCTCTCTCTCTCTCTCTTGGCCAAGGTAGCAGAAAAATGTGGAAGAAAGGCTGCTCCATGGTGATAAGAAGGCAAGACAATTAGTCTTGGTCAAGGCCCGTAGATGGCCGACAAGTGTCCTCACCAACCTCCACTCATTTTTTGTTTCTTTTCCTTGCCATTTTGGTCCAAATTTTTGGTCAAAGCCAGCTGGAATTGAGGGGATATTTTGCTCAAATAATAATGATCTTGTATGGTAAGAAAGTGGTGGTCAAGTGGTGGGTTCAATTGGTAGTACACGGTACACGTTGGTTCGCACCGTTTTTCCTTAAATCACACGTACTAGGGTTTTTACTTCCTATTTACTAAATTTATATCATTGCTCCTAATCACATATTATTTTTCACCTAAAAGTCACTCTTAAGTACCAAATTTGATCCTCGCTCCGTACCGGATAATTACACTACGGATACACGTGAAAACCCTAACTTGCTCCAACTTGAAAACGAAAAGAGAAACCCTACTTTCTAGGTTCATTTGCACTTATTGTGGGGTGATTGAGTAGTAGGGCTATTATAAAATAATAATTTCCAAATAAAAAGGGAATTTTTAAGAAAAGTATAAAGAATTTCACGGGTCCTCACAGATTCACTTGGACTAGGAAGGAAACATCATCTCACGGTTTTTCTTGGGGTTTTAGAGGTGCAAAATTTCTGATTTTCACTCAAGGAGTAGAAGGTAATCATCAAACCACTTAATCTTGGCTCTATTGGGTTCGATCGTGGCTATGAAGCTTGTAGCTTCATTATTGATGTTGTTATTTCAATTTAAATGGTTGGAGTGGGCTCTATGAAATCCCACAATGGATATATTGGACTGATATAGTGATAATGAATGTTGTTTGAGGTAATTATATGTAAAACAAGATGATATTTGGGTAGGAAAGTGAAAAGGAAACCGATGGAAGTTGATGTTAGGTATGAACGAATCTGTCATGTTTTTGCAGTGGTTTGATTTCAAATTTTTGATGCTCAATTGACCTTGAAACTGATTTATATATGTTGTGTGTGGTGTGTATAAAGTTTTTACCAAAAATCATTTGGATTGATTGGATAAAAATTGAATTTTGGCAAGAACAAAATCTAGAAAACGTGTAACAGTGGTCCTCTGGCAGTGTTCTTTGAATGAACATATCTCTCTGTCCGGACGTCGGAATTGAGTTCCGTCAGCGGCATTCAAAACTAGACATCCGTAGTTTTTTAACAGTATATATGCACCTTCTAATTCAAAGTGAGTCATCTGTAGTGGCTGATCAAAGTCGGCTGCCCTGTTCTGTTTGCCCAATCGAGAGGAAGTTAGAAGCTGCAACTTGAATTTCTCTCATTTGTGAACTGAATTTCAAAACAATTTCTTCCAACGCCACTAACCACGCTCAATTTCAAGTTTTATTGAGTGAGATATAGCCCAATTCCTGAACTGTACCAAAGCTGGAAAACCCTAATTTTGCTAACCAAATGGCCTAACTTGACTTGGGACATGTTGTTTTGGAAATTTTGATGTCAATCACCTACCAAATGTATATTATATGTTCTTAGACCTTGGTTTCACAAATGAGTCAGCTTGGAGTTGATTTCATGATACAAAGTGTTTGAAAGGGAAAGAGAAGCTTGAGTTGGCAGATTTATTTTGAAAATTTCACAAACTTCAGTCGTTTTGTTAACTGCCTTCCCACGTGAGTTTTTGCATGAAATTTGGTAGAGATAGTTCATATATGGAAGATTTAGTGTACCAAATTTGGTGTATTTTCAATGCCAATTCGATGGCCAAATAATACTTCAAAAATAGCCTTTCAAATCTGGAAAATGACTGAACAGTTTATAAAATGCGACCAACTTTGAGCTGCTATATCTCAATGTTCAAAACTCCGATTTCAGTTCCATTTGATGTATTTTAAACTTTGGTTAGAATTCTAATTGATTTACAAATTTCAGAGGCTAGTTCACTTTCTGTGAATTTTACCGAATTTCCAAAGTTTGCCGAAAACCAAGATTTAAACTGTCTTGTAGTGCGAATCAGCCACTTTAAGCTGAAATTTGAGTGTTTTCCATTTAGAATCTTGGAAAAGTGTCTTCTAGGAACTTTTAGTACTTTGAAACTAGTTTCCAATGGTGCTAAGTTTTCTAATTTTGGACCTACTGAGTACAAGATCTGATTTTTCTAAGTTTGACGCGCAAAGCTGAAATTTGCGGATTTCTTAGAAAATGAAATTTGAGAACTCGTTATTCTTTCTTGATGTTAATTGATCGCTTTAAACTTGATTTCATGAAGGAAATCAATTTTTCTTGTGTTATTAAACCGTCACTTTTGAACTTCAATTTTCGAGAAAAATAGGTTCTCTTTTGAGACTTTGGTTTAATCTAAACAAGTGGATATTCTTTCTTGTGTGTTACGTGGTAGTGGGTTTACGTGAGTGATGTATGGTCACTATTTCTTCAGGTGCTCAAGCGAGTCTTGAAGATATTCCCGGAGGGGACAACTAAAGATTTACTCGCTCAATTACTTTCGAATTGGTGAGTGTCAAGTGCATGAATTACGTGTTTACTTGATCAATTTTACATGTATACGTGAACATAACTTGATGAGATGAGTGTGTACTTTATCGCACTCACTCTCCTTTATTTGACTTATTACTTAACCTATTTGAAGTTGTATGTTGATTGGAGTGAATCTCGTCGACTATTATACATGATTACTATTATACGTGTTTACGTGAGGGACGCCCAAATCTTATTGGTCAATCTTGCGACTCGAGCCGGCATGGGCTTGGTCGAGAAGCTTGATGAACCATGGGATTTTTACAAAACACAACTTGATCTTTTGAGATCTTGTTCGGCATACTCGTGGAGTATCGCCCTTTTCGTGCGTGGTCTTAAAAACAAAACTTGATCTCTTGAGATCTTGTTCGGCATACTCGTGTAGTATCACCCTTTTCGTGCGTGTTTGGTTACGAATCCGAGAGGGTGGAATGGTGGATGGAGGAAATATTAAGTGAAGTTTCTACGGACTTAATACCTACCCGGATGACGGAGTGTCATCACGAGGGGGTATCAAATCGAGCCTTGGCGAAGCAAGTGGAAATTAGCTCCTGGGAGCTCCTGTATCCTTAACAAGTGTGTTATATTACCAATTGTGAATTACTTGAACTTTTTGACTTTAATTCCTATACATATGTTACTGTTACTTGAACTATGTGTTCGCATGTGCATATTTTTTTTTTCTTGGCCTCACGAGCATTCGCTCACCCCGTTAGATTTGTTTTCCTTAGCAGGACCGGATGGGAAGATTTTGGAGAAAAGTCGACTAGATTACTCTTTTGATTAGTACCTTGGTTGTAATTGTTTGGTCGACTTATAACGGTTGTATTTTGGAACTTGATACACTGTTGAATTTGGGATATTGAATGTATTTGTCTAGACAACTTTTGGAGGTTGTATATTTTGGGAATGAGATGTACTTTTGGTATCTTGTAATATAAGATTGAATATTTATGTATGGAAATGATTTCGTACCTTTATTCCGACTTTCATTATTAGTATTAGACTTTAAGTTTGAATTGAAATTGTCTCGAGTCCTGGCGAGAGTTGGGCAGGCATCCCACAGATACCCTTGGATTCACCCTTGGGAGAAGTGGGGGCGTCACAAATGATACCAACATTCATATCAACCAAAATTCATTAATGGTAACATTCAAAAACGTCAAAGGAAACACAGTACGGAACATAAAAAATATTACAAAAGAAAAATTTAAAATGCATCCTAATATGAAGTGCAAATGACCCTAGAGTACCTAAAGTGTGATCTTAGATGATCCGGACCTTCTCCTTGCAAGACAAAATGAAGAGGGATCCAATTCGTTTTTGGTCTCTTCATCATCTGCTTCACTTCTTTCAGTGGTTGGAGCCTTTTCTTTTTCCGAAGTTGGGGGAACATGAGGAGTAGGCTAAGAGTTCGAGGCATCTACTTCAGTAGTGGGAGGAATGGACTCAGTTCGTGGCTCTTTTTCATGTGTAGGTTCTTCCTCTTGTGGGACAGGAGGCATGAGCAAATTTCTTTTATCCAAGAATGCAGCCTGTTGCTCAGGTGTCATGGTCATCATTAGACCATCTTCAAGAAGAAGAACATGATTCTTGATATCCTTAAGTAACCCAATGACTTCGTTAGTGGATGAAGTGGGTTGAGAAGAGGATTTGCAAGGATGAATGGAAAAGGGAGAAGTAAGACGAGGCTGTTTAGAAGGTTTGGGAGTAATAGAGGTTTCACGACTAATTTTGATTCGAGACTCCAAGATAGCTTCCTTATAACACCAGTGGCCATAAAAAAATTTGATATTTTTCTCTCAAAATATGCTTTGGTAAAAACAGAAGAGAAAGTTTCTTTTGGAGATACTTTAGTGAAAGAAATTTTGAAATGAGCAAAAATTGGAGTTAAAAACTTCCCATAAGAAAGTTTCCTACGGCTGTCAGTACTAAATTTGAGCAAAAATTTACACATGACGAAACCAAAGTCAATTCGAATTTTATCAACAAAGCAATAAAACAAGTAAAGTTTCATTTTGTTTGCATCAGTCCTATGACCATCAGTAGGAACCAACAGATTGAAAATGATTGTAAAAATGATCAGATTTTGAGGACTAAGTTCCTCCAACTTGGCATCAGCAGGTGTGTTAAAGTGAGTATGAAAGTAAGTCATCAGTTTTTCAGTATGAAAATGATGATAAGCAGTTGAAAATTCTTCATATGAGAAAAAATTTACAATTTTACTACGACAGCCTTCTTCAATTTTTGTTCTCAAAACAAGATTGACAATATCAGGAGTAAGAAGAATGTTTACTCCATTAACACGAGAAATGAGTTCAGTATGAGAGCTACCCTTCCTAAGATTGGCAAAAAATTGATGTAACATCTCAGGGTAGTAAGTGTTGGTAGGGATAGAATATGAGACCATTTTTGGAAATAAAAAAACTTAAGAACAGGGTCTAAATCAAGCTTACGGAATTCAGAGGGAATGATGGTTCTTTGAGTGATGAAACCTTTTTGTAAAATCCACTCAAATTATCTTTGGCATCATCATCGATGAATCTGGGCAATGTAGTAGATTGTGGCTCGGTTTGATCAGTCCGTTTCTTTTTATCACTAGAAATACATTTTTCAGACCGACGAGCAGATTTTCTTGTTGATGGCACCTTAAATTCTTCATCTCTGAGTGAGGTTGTGCGTCCGGCACTGGAAGACCCGCCTATCAATCGCATCATAGTGAAATGTCGAGTGATTTTCTTACAGAATGTGATGAGAATGTGAATGAAATGGACTAATTGTGCTATCTAGACGAAGATGAATGCTTGGAATTTGCCAAAGTGGGTGAGTTTTTTTAAAACTAGGTTTTTTGATGAAATTTGGGATCTGATAAATGTTTGACAGTTAGAAGAAAGTTTAGATGCTAATCTGTTTGTAAAGAGGCTGTGAGATTGTTTGTGGAATCAATTTTTAGAAATGTTTCTTGAGAAGAAACGAATTTGAACTTTGAATTTTGAGGAAAAAGAAGGGGTGCGTCTGAGAGAGAGAAAGTATATCTGAACCAAATGAAGGGAAAAACCCTTTACGCTCTTTTTGAGTGTCGGACGGCTGAACGAAGATATTCGTCCGACACTACCATCCGATGCAAAATTTTCTGGAAATAGCTTAGAACATTGTCGGAAGCCCGTTCATCAACTATCGGACGTCTGATAAAGTTTGATCGAAAAATTTTTAGATAGTCTTTTAAAAAACGCCCAATTTTGTCCTTAAAAATATAAATTGTGTGACGCCCCTACCTCCCCCTAGGGCATACCCCAGAGTTTAGCGGACCGCCTGCCCAACTCTCGCCAGGACTCGCTCACTTATTTCAAGTAAAATAGTTCACAACCTCAAAAGTCAATGAAATATCGGTTCCCAAACTTGGAACGTACATTTACATTCATTTCTATCTCAAACATTCATACAACCCCAAATATAACAAAAGATATGAGTTCCAGATACATTCAACCCTAATCGAGCACTAGCGCGAGTACAATTGCCAAAATTCAAAAACTAGACTATGCTAGCCTGTACCAGTCTCACGCTCTCATTCGTACTCCCTGTAAGGAAAACAAAACTAATGAAGTGAGCTCAAACTCAGTGAGGTTCCAAATAGCAAGTTGACCATTAATTAAAAGTGAAAGTATCAAAGTGGTGAGCATAACAAGTCGAGAAAATGAGCAATAACACTTCGTATAGCCAATCATTAAGTATTCACATGTCAAGTAAAAGGATACAGTCGCTTTTGCAAACTAACTCCGCCGTAGCTTGATCAAGTGGTAGTTGACACTCCATCAACTTTCAAGTAAAGTAACCAGACCAGTAGTACACCACTTAATTCCAATCTCCGTCCACCAACCAAACCCCTTACCGGGTCCGAACTCCAAGATAAACACTGGTGGTAATACTCGAATATACCGATTAGTCAAGAAGATAACACTCCACTCAACAAAACTAAAGACCCAGGGTTCGTTATCTAATCAACCAGGCCCTTGCCGGCTCGACTTGATTAACTAGCCACAGGGTTTTTGGAATTCTAGACAGTACTCACGTCGTACACAAGTATATCAAGTCAATTGCAATCAATGTACAGTAATAAGTCACATTAGGGCAAGTGTGATAAATTACACCCTTGCCCGTCCAAACAAATCAAATATTGTCCAATCACATTGGTAAAACATTTAAAAGCAAGTATCAAGTACAATCATGCACTTGGAAGCACTCACCAAAGATTTAGTGCTTTTCAAGATCACGCTCAGGTGCAACTCCTTGGTTGGAGTCCAAATCTACGATAAAATATCATTTAAGAATTTGAAATCAACTATGGTTCGAAACGTAGGAGTTTCACTTAAACAAAATCAAGTAAATGAAACTCATTCAAGTAGTATTCATGTTACTTATCAAACTCTAGAAAATTCATGCTCGCTCTTTTAGTTTTGATAAAGAAGCGATTAACTTTTGAATTCGTACTTGGTATGAAAAATTGAGAAAATCGTAATTATAAGGGTCGCTATTTTCACCTTTTAAAGGGTATGAGTTTTAGTAAAATTTCAACTTATATACCTCTACTAACGGAAACATGAATACCATAGACAATCCAAGTTCACTTTGACCTTAAATCGTCGCTCAAGTCCCAAATTCGCTCGCTTATCCTACGGAAGAAAATTTGGGCAGTGTTTCCCTTGTTTTTACTCATTTTTCCAGCCATGAAAGGCTTCACTTTTTCCTCGAATCAACCCAATTCAAACACCACAAACAAGCATATCAATATAGCTCTTCATCTATGCTTAAAACCATCAAATGATAACTCATTTCCAACAAGTAACCATTCAACATCAAAGCTGGAAATTGCTTGACAAAGCTGAAATTTCATCTTTTAAGGCTAAAAATCACAATCAAGCCACTAATCATCTCACAAATTCCATATCCAAGCTCAATACCAACATTGGATAGCTAAACAACATAATCAAGGCTAAAAAAAAATTACCAAATCCTAGTTGAAATTTCATAATCAACACCAAAACTAGAGTATCATTCAATATATTCCAAGATTCAAAGCTTCTACTCCATATTTTGCTAAACTAAGAAAGAAAAAGGAAGTTTTAGACTTATACCTTCCAAAACACTTGAAGAAAGTGAAGGACAAAAGCTTTCCTCTCCAAATAACTCCACAACAAGCTTCCGTAGCATCAAGGTGAAGGTTTAATCGGTTTAGTTTTTTGAGATTTCAATTCAAACAAGGAAGAATCAAGGTTGGAAGTGAAGTTTTCTTCTCTCTTTTTCCCTCTCTTGTTCTTGGCCACCAAGAAGAAAGAATAAGCAAATTGAGCCAAAATGAAAGATAAGAAGGTAGGAAAATAGCTTAGTCAAACTCTCTTGGATGGTCACCACTTGTTGCAATAAGATGGTTTCTTATTTTTTCTTTTCTCCCTTTTCTTTTGGTCAAGGATTTCAGCTAATTTAAGGGTTAATTAGGGGCTGATTAGATCAAATGAAAACAAGAGGACTAGGGCAAGAAAATAGTGGTCAAGTGGTGTACTCAATCGGTAGCAAACGATGCACGTCGGTTCAAACTTATTTTCCTTAACACTCTCGTACTTGTGTTTTAACTTGTGATTCACTCACTTATTATTAGCACTTCTAATCACACACTTCTTCTTATCTAAAACTCACTCTTAACCACCAAATTTAGTACACACACCTCACCAATTAATCACACTACCAAAATATGCAAAAACCTAGTTTACCCTAACTCTAAAACTAAAGGTAAAACTCTCAACTCTATCATTTATTACAACTATTGAGGGTGTAATTTAATAGTAAAGATATTATAAAGTAATTTATTTCAAATAAAAGAAAATTTTAAGAAAATATAGAGAATTTTACAAGTCCTCACAAATTGATCCAAAGGTAAAGCTTTTGTAAGAATATCAGCAATTTGGTCTTTCGAACAAACATATTTTACACAAATTTCGCCCTTTTGGACAAGATCACGAATGAAATGTTGTTTTATGTCTATGTGCTTTGTTCTAAAGTGTTGAATGAGATTCTTTGTCAAATTTATGGCACTCGTGTTATCACAATACATAGTCACACAGTCATACACTAATCCAAAGTCATTCAAGGTATGTTTTATCCATAACAATTGAGCACAACATGCATCGGCGGCTACATATTTCGCTTCCTCCGTAGATAAAGAGATAGCATTTTGTTTCTTGCTAAACCATGATACCAAGCAATTACCAAAAAAAATGACATGTACCACTAGTACTTTTTGTATCTATCCTACACCCATCAAAATCAGCATCCGAAAAATCACATAAGGCAAATTCATGACATTTAAGATACCAAAGACCATAATTCAAGATTCCCTTTAAATATCTAAAAATTCTTTTAACAGCATTTAAATGAGATTCTTTAGGGCAAGATTGGAAATGAGCACACAAGAAAAGGAAAACATAATATCGGGTCTACTTGCGGTTAAATAAAGTAAACTACCAATCATACCTCTATATTTCTTCTCATCAATTTTCGTACCTTCTTCATCTTTGTCAAGTTTGGTGGATATACGCATAGGCGTTCTAACTTGCTTCGACTCTTCCATTTCGAATCTTTTGAGAAGTTCCTTTGTATACTTTGCTTGATTAATGAATGTACCCTCTTGAGTTTGAAACATTCGGAGCCCAAGGAAGAAATTTAACTCTCCCATCATACTCATCTCAAACTCATTTTGCATAATAGTGAAAAAATCCTTGCATAAACACTCATTAGTAGCTCCAAAAATAATATCATCCACATATATTTGCACAATTAGAAGATCATTGGATCTTTGTTTAGTCAAAAAAGTGGAATCCACAATACCCCTTTTAAAACCATTCTGAACCAAAAAACCATTTAAACGTTCATACCAAACACTTGGAGCTTGTTTTAACCAATACAAACCTTTTAAAAGTTTAAATACATGATTTGGATATGTCTCATTTTCAAAACTAGGAGGTTTCTGACAGCCCCACCTCTCCCTAAGACGAACCAAAGGGTTCGGCAGACCGCCTGCCCAGCTCTCGCAGGGACTCACTCATTCACTACAGTCCTCAAATAAATTACAATATACATCTCAAATATTGCATCTTCAAAAGCTCCACGAACAATCATACCACAAGGTACCGTTCAAATAATACATTAAATTCTCCATGAATTTACATATCATAATGAAGCAAAAACTAGTTCCCAAGCGTGGAACATACACATACATTCGTTCAATTTCTAATATTCATATTACACAAGATGAATCGAAAACAAACTGTACATGAGATATCTCTTCAGATACACTAATAACTCATTACAAGATGAATCTAAAACTCAAACTATACAGGAGATAAGCCATCCAATCACACGAAGAACTTAATACAAGCTTCCTTTGTCTCGAGCCCTGTGGGGAGAAAATTATTTTTGGGGTGAGTTAGAAGCTCAGCGAGTATCCAGTAAAATCAATAATCAAGTACATTTCACAATAATGCATTTAGATGATGGCATGACTCAGTGATCAAATGTAAGTTTAGTGCTCTTGTGAGCCAGTGAAATCCTCGTACTTAGAACTCCAACGGTCAAACAGATCAATGAACAGTTAAATAGTAATAGGGACCCATCAATGCTCCAGGTAAATAGTGGTGGAGACGTTGGTTCTAAGCACAAGACTTCCCAAGAACTCAT
Organism: Coffea eugenioides; assembly: GCF_003713205.1. NCBI lineage: Eukaryota > Viridiplantae > Streptophyta > Magnoliopsida > Gentianales > Rubiaceae > Coffea > Coffea eugenioides. The sequence continues at coordinate 53,948,768 of NC_040036.1, read as the reverse complement.
TGGAGCCAAACAATTTCATGGCACACATGCAAGCACTCATGATATGCAATTGAGTAAACAGTGCAAGTAACAGTTCATAAGTAACTTTGGAAATATTTTGGGGATCACTCACCAACCAAGCTCATGATCCATCCATCATAGATCGTTGCCTTGATCATGTCCAAGCCCTAGATTACAAATATCACGTCAAACAAAGGGAATTCTAAAATCGGCAAGTTCCTATCACCTTTTGGTATTTTAATCACAATTGAAGCTACACTTATCCGATTGAAACGAATCTTATGGCGTTACAAAGCTAAGACATATACCAACATTTCTTATGAAGACCTCCAAAGCCAAATCATGCATTTTCACATTCAAAAATCAAAATCTTAGAGAAAAATTGAAACAGGCCGCGAAACAGGGCAAAAGGGCAGTCAAGGGTATTTTGGCCATTTCACAAGCTACAGTGCTCTAAATGATCTGAAATGTTTCAGGTAGATAGCTAACTCATATATCTACACCTTTCATGTTTTGTCCAACAGCTGGTTCGGTCTAAAACATGGCTAAATTTGCAGTCCAAGTTAAGTCCGGAAACAAGGTAAACTGAAATTACCCTTCTAAACTAAGCTTTGTATAGAACCACAATTACACATACGAATCATAAGATATACCACACATCTAATTAGGCCACAATACCCCTTCAATATGAGCCAATAGACAATTCCAAAACCAATCACAATTAAGCCCTAATTCGAAACCCTAAAACTGAAATTTGCCGCACAAATCTGAAATTTTTGCAAACAACCACAACTAACACACATTTGACACCATATCAAGCTATCATTCCATGACCAACCAACAATTATCATCTAAAATCAGAAAATTCACTAATAAATCAGAAATTTGTCAAACTCTACATAAAATCATGAAATCATCCACAAAACCAAATATTTAGCTATTATAAGTCACTAATTTACCATTATTAAAACAAAAAGGAAAATTTTCAATTAAGGTACCTTATAAACTCAAGAAAGATAATAGCTTAGAACTTCTTTTCCAAAAATCACTCCACCAAATCCTCTAAACCTACTTAGATAACACTTTTATGGAGTATTTTGCAAAGTGGTTGGCTAAATCTCAAGATTCAAGCAAGTTTGGAAGATATTTCAGCCAAGAAACAAGATAAGAATGAAGGAAAACAGCCGGTCAAAGTTGGCTGCCAAAGTGCCACGTCACAATCCGGCCAAGATTTGGCCGGGTTGCCGGCTGGATTCAAGGCAGTGGTGAATTCCAATTTTTTTCAAAACCCCAAGCCAATCCGGGCAGGTATTTGGCGAAGAACTGGCCGGATTTCCGGCTGGATTCACCAAAAATCACTGTTCACCAGAATTTTTTTTCTTTTTTTCTTCTTTCGAGCGTCACAAACTCCCCATCTTAAAAGAATGTCATCTTCGACATTCCAACTTGTACTAATTAGATCAAAATAGTTCTCGAAAGTCAGTAAAGTACTAAGAATCACTTCAACCCCATTCATCACTTAGTAACAGGCCAATAGATAGCTAAACAAGTAACCAAAACGAACATGCAAAAGGGTTCGGTTCAACCAACTAGCCCTGACTTGGAAATAAAGTCCCAGATATTCAAAAAATTCAGGACATGGCTTAGTCTCAAGTCGGAAGTTTTATCCCTGGTGGTGCTGAACAACACAACAAGCTAGCACGACGGCTATACTTCACCAAAGAGTCTCAGTTCAGAATTTTGTCCCTGGTGGTGCTGGACAACACAACAAGTTAGCACAACGGCTATACTTCACCAGAGAGCCTCAGTTCAAGAATTTCATCCCTGACGGTGCATGATAACACAACAAGCATGCCTCCCCAGAAGAATGGCGGTGCTTGATAACACAATAGGCAATGCCACGCTAGAGAGGTTCAGTTCAACCGCTACAGAGGAGTAGTAGTCGGTCTACAACCACACATAAAAGCATACAAGTTCAAAAGCACGGTCAATTACTTCAAGTTCAAGGAGCATGAGTACGAATAAGAACACACTCGCCTAGCATATACCCAGCAATTCACATTCTCAAGCAGTCACAGAATTCAAGTCCACACCCAGGTCATTTACGAACCAAACTACTTGCTCATGCGTAAATGAAATATATTCAGTCCAATTAGGTCCATTAAGTGTATGTAAGAGCACACTCATCTAAATAAGTTCAGGTCTCAAATGAGCTCAGCCTAGTTGGTCTCAGACAGTTCAAGTATTTCCAATTCCAACACTTACAAATCGGGTGGTGCAAACTTTAATCAAACAAGAAGACTAGAAAAAGGATACAAAAACCAGAAGTTTTCTCAATAATTCCGACCACCACCATAATCTATCAAAACCCAAGCCAAAATCTTATTGGACAAGTTCTAGATAACGTTCATCATTTCAATCTCCTCATTTGGTTAAGTCTCGAGTACAATACGAAATCCTCTGTGTTCCAACCTGTGCCATTACAACTTATCTCAAATTCACTTATGATTCCTATTCACATCATCATATACTAGACCATGTTCCTTCCAAATTCACAAGCATTTCCTCAGGAAAAGTATCGAGTGCTCAAGTACAAGAATCCAAAACTAAGCAACTGTACAACTCTGGCCGTACGCTAGTACCAGAATCGGTTGATGTACGCTTGAGAGCAACCAAGTCATATCTTACGCTTACCACTTTCAAACCAGTCCCACAGTCCGGCATCCTAAATGTTAGCCTAGGATACACTACAGAGATCTGAAACCTAAGCTCTGATACCAACTGTGACAGCCCCACCTCTCCTTAAGGCGAACCAAAGGGTTCGGCGGACCGCCTGCCCAACTTTCGCCTGGACTCACTCACTCACTACAGTCCTCAAATAAATTACAATATACATCTCAAATATTGCATCTTCAAACGCTCCACGAACAATCATACCACAAGGTACCATTCAAATAATACATCAAATTCTCCATGAATTTACATATCATAACGAAGCAAAAACTAGTTCCCAAGCATGGAACATACACATACATTCGTTCAATTTCTAACATTCATACCAACCCAACTATTACACAAGATGAATCGAAAACAAATTGTACATGAGATATCTCTTCAGACACACTAATAACTCATTACAAGATGAATCTAAAACTCAAACTATAGAGTAGATAATCCATCCAGTCACACGAGGAACTTAATACAAGCTTCCTTTGTCTTGAGCCCTGTGGGGAGAAAATTATTTTTGGGGTGAGCTAGAAACTCAGCGAGTCTCCAGTAAAATCAATAATCAAGTACATTTCACAATAATGCATTTAGATGATGGCATGACTCAATGATCAAATGTAAGTTTAGTGCTCTTGTGAGCCAGTGAAATCCTCGTACTTAGAACTCCAACGCTCAAACAGATCAATGAACAGTCAAATAGTAATAGGGAGCCATCAATGCTCCAGGTAAATAGTGGTGGAGACGTTGGTTCTAAGCACAAGACTTCCCAAGAACTCATTGGAGCCAAACCATTTCATGGTACACATGCAAGCACTCATGATATGCAATCGAATAAACAGTGCAAGAAACAGTTCATAAGTAACTTTGGAAATAGTTTGGGGATCACTCATCAACCAAGCTCATGATCCATCTATCATAGATCATTGCCTTGATCAAGTCCAAGCCCTAGATTACAAATATCATGTCAAACAAAGGGAATTCTAAAATCGGCAAGTTCCTATCACCTTTTGTTATTTTAATCACAATTGAAGCTACACTTATCTGATTGAAACGAATCTTATGGCATTACAAAGCTAAGACATATACCAACATTTCTTATGAAGACCACTAAAGCCAAATCATGCATTTTCATAGTCAAAAACCGAAATCTTAGAGAAAAATGGAAACTGGCCGCGAAACAGGGCTTAAGGGCAGTCAAGGGTATTTTGGTCATTTGACAAGCTACAGTACTCCAAACAATCTGAAATGTTTCAGGTAGATAGCTAACTCATATATCTACAACTTTCATGTTTTGTCCAACAGTTGGTTCGGTCCTAAACATGGCTAAATTTGCAGTCCAAGTTAAGTCCAGAAACAAGGTAAACTGAAATTACCCTTCTAAACTAACCTTTATATAGAACCACAATTACACATACGAATCATAAGATATACCATACATCTAATTAGGCCACAATACCCATTCAATACGAACCACTAGACAATTCCAAAACCAATGACAATTAAGCCCTAATTCGAAACCCTAAAATTGAAATTTGCCCCACAAATCTAAAATTTTTCGCAAACAACCACCACTAACACAAAAAGGCTCCATTTGACACCATATCAAGCTATCATTCCATGACCAACCAACAATTATCATCTAAAATCAGAAAATTCACTAATAAATCAGAAATTTGTCAAACTCTATTTAAAATCATGAAATCATCCGCAAAATCACATATTTAGTTACTATAAGTCACTAATTTACCATTATTAGAACAAAAAGGGAATTTTCCAAGTAAGGTACCTTATAAACTCAAGAAAGATAATAGCTTAGAGTTTCTTCTCCAAAAATCACTCCACCAAATCCTTCAAACCTACTTGGATAACACTTTTATGGAGTATTTTGCAAAGTGGTTGGCTAAATCTCAAGATTCAAGCAAGTGTGAAAGTTAAAATGAATGTTTCTCTCCTGTTCTTTTCTCTCTCTATGAAGCTCGGCCAAGAAGGAGCAAGAATAGAAGACATTTCAGCCAAGAAACAAGATAAGAATGAAGGAAAACAGCCAGTCAAAGTTGGCTGCCGAAATGGCACGTCACAATCCGGCCAAGATCTGGCCGGGTTGCTGGCCGGATTCAAGGCAGTGGTGAATTCCAATTTTTTTCAAAACCCCAAGCCAATCCGGCCAGGTATCTGGCCAAGAACTGGCCTGATTTCTGGCCGGATTCACCAAAAATAACTGTTCACCAGAATTTTTTTCCTTTTCTTCTTCTTTCGAGCGTCACAAACTCCCCCCCCCTTAAAAGAATGTCGTCCTTGACATTCCAACTTGTACTAATCAGATCAAAATAGTTCTCGAAAGTCAGTCAAGTACTAAGAATCACTCCAACCCCATTCATCACTTAGTAACAGGCCAGTAGATAGCTAAACAAGTAACCAAAAAGAACATACAAAAGGGTTCGGTTCAACCAACTAGCCCTGAGTTGGAAATAAAGTCCCAGATATTCGAAAAATTCAGGACATGGCTTAGTCTCAAGTCGAAAGTTTTACCCCTGGTGGTGCTGGACAACACAACAAGCTAGAACAACGGCTATACTTTACCAAAGAGTCTCAGTTTAGAAATTTGTCCCTGGTGGTGCTGGACAACACAACAAGCTAGCACAACGGCTATATTTCACCAGAGAGCCTCAGTTCAAGAATTTCATCCCTGAAGGTGCTTGATAACACAACAGGCATGCCTCGCCAGAAGAATGGCAGTGCTTGATAACACAACAGGCAATACCCCACCAGAGAGGTTCAGTTCAAGAAATTCATCCCTGGCGGTGCTTGATAACACAACAGGCATGCCTCGCCAGAAGAATGGCGGTGCTTGATAACACAACAGGCAATGCCTCGCCAGAGAGATTCAGTTCAACCGCTACAGAGGAGTAGTAGTCGGTCTACAACCACACATAAAAGCATGCAAGTTCAAAAGCAGGGTCAATTACTTCAAGTTAAAGGAGCACGAGTACGAATAAGAACACACTCGCCTAGCCTATACCCAGCAATCCACATTCTCAAGCAGTCACAGAATTCAAGTCCACACCCAGGTCATTTACGAATCAAACTACTTGCTCATGCATAAATGAAATATATTCAGTCCAATTAGGTCCATTAAGTATACAAAAGAGCACACTCGCCTAAACAAGTTCAGGTCTCAAATGAGCTCAGCCTAGTCGGTCTCAGACAGTTCAAATATTTCCAATTCCAACACTTACAAATCGGGTGGTGCAAACTTTAATCAAACAAGAAGACTAGAAGAAGGATGCAAAAACCAGAAGTTTTTTCAATAATTCCGGCCACCACCATAATCTATCAAAACCCAAGCCAAATTCTTATTGGACAAGTTCTAGATAACATTCATCATTTCAATCTCCTCATTTGGTTAAGTCTCGAGTACAATACGAAATCCTCTGTGTTCCAACCTGTGCCATTACAACTTATCTCAAATTCACTTATGATTCCTATTCACATCATCATATACTAGACCACGTTCCTTCCAAATTCACAAGCATTTCCTCAGGAAAAGTATCGAGTGCTCAAGTACAAGAATCCAAAACTAAGCAATTGTACAACTCAAGCCGTACGCTAGTACCAGAATCGGTTGATGTACGCTTGAGAGCAACCAAGTCATATCTTACACTTACCACTTTCAAACCAGTCCCACAGTCCGGCATCCTAAACGTTAGCCTCGGATACACTACAGAGATCTGATTCCTTAGCTCTGATAGCAACTGTGACAGCCCCACCTCCCCCTAAGGCGAACCAAAGGGTTCAGCGGACCGCCTGCCCAACTCTCATCGGGACTCACTCACTCACTACAGTCCTCAAATAAATTACAATATACATCTCAAATATTGCATCTTCAAACGCTCCACGAACAATCATACCACAAGGTACCGTTCAAATAATACATCAAATTCTCCATGAATTTACATATCATAACGAAGCAAAAACTAGTTCCCAAGCGTGGAACAAACACATAAATTCGTTCAATTTCTAACATTCATACCAACCTAACTATTACACAAGATGAATCGAAAACAAACTATACATGAGATATCTCTTCAGATACACTAATAACTCATTACAAGATGAATCTAAAACTCAAACTATATAGGAGATAATCCATCTAGTCAGACGAAGAACTTAATACAAGCTTCCTTTGTCTCGAGCCCTGTGGAGAGAAAATTATTTTTGGGGTGAGTTAGAAGCTCAGCGAGTGTCCAGTAAAATCAATAATCGAGTACATTTCACAATAATGCATTTAGATGATGGCGTGTCTCAGTGATCAAATGTAAGTTTAGTACTCTTGTGAGCCAGTGAAATCCTCGTACTTAGAACTCCAACGCTCAAACAGATCAATGACCAGTCAAATAGTAATAGGGAGCCATCAATGCTCCAGGTAAACAGTGGTGGAGACGTTGGTTCTAAGCACAAGACTTCCCAAGAACTCATTGGAGCCAAACCATTTCATGGTACACATGCAAGCACTCATGATATGCAATCGAGTAAACAGTGCAAGAAACAGTTCATAAGTAACTTTGGAAATAGTTTGGGGATCACTCACCAACCAAGCTCATGATCCATCTATCATAGATCATTGCCTTGATCAAGTCCAAGCCCTAGATTACAAATATCATGTCAAACAAAGGGAATTCTAAAATCGGCAAGTTCCTATAACCTTTTGGTATTTTAATCACAATTGAAGCTATACTTATCCGATTGAAACGAATCTTATGACGTTACAAATCTAAGACATATACCAACATTTCTTATGAAGACCTCCAAAGCCAAATCATGCATTTTCACAGTCAGAAACCGAAATCTTAGAGAAAAATGGAAACTGGCCGCGAAACAGGGCTTAAGGGCAGTTAAGGGTATTTTGGTCATTTGACAAGCTACAGTACTACAAACAATCTGAAATGTTTCAGTTAGATAGCTAACTCATATATCTACAACTTTCATGTTTTGTCCAACAGTTGGTTCGGTCCTAAACATGGCTAAATTTGCAGTCCAAGTTAAGTCCAGAAACAAGGTAAACTGAAATTACCCTTCTAAACTAACCTTTGTAGAACCACAATTACACATACGAATCATAAGATATACCACACATCTAATTAGACCACAATACCCCTTCAATATGATCCAATAGACAATTCCAAAACCAATCACAATTAAGCCCTAATTTGAAACCCTAAAACTGAAATTTGCCGCACAAATCTGAAATTTTCAGCAAACAACCACAACTAACACACAAAGGCTCCATTTGACACCATATCAAGCTATCATTCCATGACCAACCAACAATTATCATCTAAAATCAGAAAATTCACTAATAAATCAGAAATTTGTCAATCTCTACTTAAAATCATGAAATCATCCACAAAACCACATATTTAGCTACTATAAGTCACTAATTTACCATTATTAGAACAAAAAGGGAATTTTCCAAGTAAGGTGTGAGGACCCGAATTTTTCTTATTTTTATTTTAGTTTACTGGCTTAATTAATTATTTACTCACCCGTTTTCTCCAAATATTTTATTCCTACCTTTGTAGACCCAAATACATTAAATTTTGGCTTATATGTATTTTTAAAATAACTTGTTACAAAATTTAATTTTTGAAAGCTCGTTTAGTGAGAATAGTGAATGCGCGTTTGGAGGTAATAATCGATTCAAGGGTGTAATGAGCTTGGAAATTGAAGACTTATACATTAGTCTTAAAATAGGTATTTTTATGTTTAAGTACTCAAGTATTAGTTAGTTATACTATCGTTATAAGACATTCTTAGAAATTTCACTTTATCGCGCACAAATTGGAAGTTCGCGTTTTCGCGCGCACAATTATTTGAGGGATATTAGACCTTTATTTTTAAACTATTAAGAGTGAATAATAATAGTGATAAAGAAAGTGCATTAGAGGTTTAGTGTACAAGTGAAACAAACCCGAGAGGAAATGGACAGGAAACACGCGCGCGCGACACCTTTAAGAGTTGACTTTTTGGCCCAACACCTATGCCACTATTTCATTCTTTCTCTCCAAGCTTCCTCACCCAAACAAACCCTCATCTCTCTCTCCTCACTCCCTCATTTTCGGCTGGAACATCAAGAGGAAGAAGAAGAAAAGCTTCTTAAATTTCTATCTCAAATCTTACTCCAAATCATCTCAAATTTTGCCTCCAACCTCAAAATTTCTTGGAGATCCACTTAAGCTAGAAGAAGAGGCTTCATCTCACGGTTTCTTGGAGCTTTTAAGTGGCCAAAATTCTGGTCTTCAACATTTAAGTAGGTAGTAAATCATCCAACCTTTAAATCTTAGTTCTAGAGAGTTAAATTACACTTAGAAGCTTATATATGCATGTAGGTAGCTCTATATTGTTGGAAATCTTGTGAGTGGGCTCTATGAAATCCCACAATGGCTTGATGGACTGATTTGATGATATTTGGTGTCATTTATGTTGGAGTAGTGCTTAATCTAGTGAAAATAAGTTGTGTTGTGAAAGAAAACTCAAAGGAAGTGAGTTGAGAAAAAGTGACGGTTCTGCCCCTGTTTTGTTCGTGCCCATTTAGTTCACTTTTTGTGATCCAATTGACTTGTTTTTGATGTATATGTGTAATATAGGTTGTGAGGGAAGTTTCCACAAAAAAGTAAGTGATTTGGATGAGCAAATGTTGAGATTTCAAAATTTTACCAAAACTGGAATTGTGTCCCGTATTACTCTAGAAGTGATTTTGTTTCGACCATAACTCTTTGCTTCGACATCGAAATCAAGTGCCATTTCCGGCATTAGAAACTAGACATTTCCAACGGTACAAGATGCATGCCCTGATTCCACCTGAGCGAGCCGTACCAACCTTGTAAAGTTGACTGTTCTGTTTCTCGTTTGTACTGGAAGCCCTGTTTTAAGCTGCAACTTGATGCTCAAATATGAGCTAGTTGTGGACAGAATTTTGAAATGATTCCTTCTGAGAAATTGTAGCCTTATAAATTTATTTTTCAACGCCACCAACCACTCTCAATTCTGAGTTAAATTGAGTAAGTTGTGGCCGGATTTCAGAGCTGTCTTCGTGAAAGAAAACCCTCATTCTGGACTAATTTATAGCTAATCTTGATTTGGGACTTGTTATTCGAAATTCTTAGTGTTCATCACCTAAAAAATGTATCTTGGAGGTTTCCTAGACCTTTGGTTTATAAGTGAACCAGATTTGAATCATTTTCATTGAGCAAAATGTTTGAAAGAGAAGAAGAAAGCAAAAGACAGATTGGTTTTGAGATTTTCTTGAACTTTGGTAGTTTAGTAAACTACCTTCCCGTGTGAATTTTAAAGTGAAATTTGATAGAGGAGTAGTCCTCATGTGGAAGTAGAATTGTACCAATTTTGGTGTCCATCAAAGACCATTTCGATATACAAATGATGTGCCAAAGTTTGCTATTCAAATCTGGAAAACTCTTCCTTTCTCTCGGCCGAATGGTCCAACTTGTTTGGAATGTTTTGTTTCAAAAACTTTGATGTCAATTGCCTCTAAATTGCTCATTGGATGTTTAAGGAACATTGGTTTCAACATTTGAGTTAATTAAGGTTGATTTGTGTGAGACAAAACTTTTAAAAGGAAAGAGAAACTTGAGTTGGCAGAATTGCTTTGAAAATTTCACAAACTTCAGTAGTTTTGTTAACTGCCTTTCCACGTGAATTTTTTCATGAACTTTGGTAGAGATATATTTCACCTATGGAAGATTTAGTGTACCAAATTTGGTGTATTTTCAATGCCAAATCAATGACCAAATAATGCCCCAAATCTGCTCTTCAAATCTGGAAAATTGGCCAACAGTCTTCATTTTTAACCAACTTTGAGCTGCTATATCTTGACGCTCAAAACTCCAATTTTAGTTCTGTTTCTTGTGTTTTAAACTTTGATTGTAAATCTAACTGAGTTCAAAATTTCATAGGCAATTTCACATTCTGTGAATTTTTCCGGATTTTCAAAGTTGGCCAAAAACCAACCCCAAAACTGTCTTAATGACTCAAAACAGCAACTTTGAGCCAAATTTTGAATGTCTTCCATTTGGAATCATGGAAAAGTGTCTTCTAGGAACTTTTAGTACTTTGGAAGTAGTTTCCAACGATATGAAGTTTTCCAATTTTGGACTTACAGAGTGCAAGATATGATTTTTCTAAGTTTGACACACAAAGCTGAAATTTGCCAATTTCTTAGAAAATGAAATTTTGGAAACTTGACTTCTTTTCTCGATATCGACCAAACGTTTTGAACTCGATTTCATGGAAATACTAATCTCTCTCTTTGGACTTTAAAACTTCACTCGTGAACCTCAAGTTAAGGGAATTGAAGCTCTCTTTTAGGACTTTGATTTAGTCTAGATGAGTGTACATCCCTTCTTGGTAAATGCATGATTGTGAGTGAAGTTGATTATTGTTTGCTCAGACGCTCAAGGGGACCTTCAAGAGGAACTCAGAGCGGATGCCTAAACACTTGTTTGAGCACTTACTCACTTGTTTTGACTAGGTGAGTGTTCCATATAGGAGTACGTAATTTGAATAAGTCTATGACATGCTTATTCCATGATCATTAAATGTTAAGTGCTACATGTTAAGTATTTACCATACTCATGCATATTTAAGTAAGGTATACTTGAATTACTCGACATGAAATACTTGAATTGCATATTTACGTGAAGTGTTTAAATGATTAATTATGCTATGGCTGCATAAGTCGGCTGGAGTGAATCTCCTCGACTCTTAAGTGGTAAAAGTGGGAAATGGCCAATGGCGGCCTATGAAAATGGCAAATATCTGCCAATTAACCGTAATTACTTACCGTTAACCGTTAACCGTAATTACTTACCGTTTACCAACCTACGTGATTACCTGCTTAGTTGATTACCTGACTACTTGATTACCTGTTTACTTGATTACCGTAAATTACATGTCCATATAAAATTACCGCATATTGCTTACGTGTTTACGTATTAAATGTTACTGATAATTGCTCATATGGAATTGTCCACCATTTTAAGGCGAGTGTGTACTTTATCTCACTCGACCTACTAAAATGACAGATTTTTACTGTTAATCGAGAACTATTACCGTTTACCGTTTACCGTTTTACTTGATTACTTGTGCATATTGCAAGCTCTAAGCTGAACTGGGCCCTACCCTTGGTTACTGACCTACTCGAGCCAGGACTGGGCTCGGTCGGGTAGGTCCTGGCTCGAGTAGGTTGGAATTTTGGGACACCGTTTCAGTATACTCGAGTACTACCACTGGAGGGATAAGGTGATGGCTTGACAAATCGAGGGGTTCTGAAGTTATAAGGTGCAGTTGACCGAAATGGTTCCACTGGAACACCGTATCCTTCAATGTGTGTTTATTTTACATAATGATAACTGTTTCATGCTAATGTGCCAACGTGCAACCCATGAGCCATACCTGTGATATGCTCAAATTACTCGTAACATGATAACTGTCTCATGTTAATGTGCCAATGTGCAATCGTGAATTATATATGTATCATGCCTAACTTGTTTGATTTATTAGAACTGCTAGAGTGTCTTGAAACCTCACTGGGCTGTGTAGCTCATTCCACGTTTTTGTTTTCCTTAACAAGGTTCGAGACCAAGAGTGCTCGTGAATAGTACTAGATTGTTTTCTTTTGAAGACTTTAAGTTGTATTGTAGCTGATGGCTATAGTACATATTCCATTGGATTGTATTTAAGCTTGAAAGCTAACTAATTGTAAGTGTGAGATATTTTGGAGTACTTTAATTATGTATTGAAGTTATTTGAAGCATTCCGAACTTTTGAATTGTGGATTGTAGTGAGTCCTGGCGAGAGTTGGGCAGGCGTCCCGCGGATACCCTTTGGTTCGCCTTAGGGAGAAGTGGGGGCGTCACATAAGGTACCTTATAAACTCAAGAAAGATAATAGCTTAGAGCTTCTTCTCCAAAAATCACTCCACCAAATCCTCCAAACCTACTTAGATAACACTTTTATGGAGTATTTTGCAAAGTGGTTGGTTAAATCTCATGATTCAAGCAAGTTTGGAAGTTAAAATGAATGTTTCTCTCTTGTTCTTTTCTCTCTCTATGAAGCTCGGCCAAGAAGGAGCAAGAATGAAAGATATTTCAGTCAAGAAACAAGATAAGAATGAAGGAAAACAGCCAGTCAAAGTTGGCTGCCGAAGTGCCACGTCACAATCCGACCAAGATCTGGCTGGATTTCCGGCTGGATTGCTGGCCGGATTCAAGGCAGTGGCGAATTCCAATTTTTTTCAAAACCCCAAGCCAATCCGGCCAAGAACTGGCCGGATTTCAGGCCGGATTCACCAAAAATCACTGTTCACCAGAATTTTTTTCCTTTTTATCTTCTTTCGAGCGTCACAAGATTGGTCAACATAAACCTCTTGATCAATAAATCCATTTAAGAAAGCACTTTTAACATCCATTTGGAATAATTTAAAGTCCTTGAAACATGCAAAAACGAGAAACATTCTAATTGATTCTAGTCTAGCTACAGAAGCAAATGTTTCATCAAAATCTATTCCCTCTTCTTGAGCATACTCCTTAACCACTAGTCTAGTCTTATTTCTCACAACTTCACCTTTCTCATTCAATTTATTTCTAAAGATCCATTTTGTACCAATAATAGGATGACTTTGAGAGCTTTTAACTAGTATCCAAACTTTGTTTCTTTCAAATTGATTTAGTTCCTCTTGCATGGCCAAAATCCAATTTTCATCTTTCAAAGTATCATTAACATTCTTAAGCTGAAAATGAGAGACTAAAGCAAAATTATTCACTAATTGTTTAGATGAGGAGCGAGTTCTTACATTTTCGGATGGATCACCAATAATGAGTTCTTTGGGATGATTTTGAGTAAACTTCCAACCTTTTGGAAGATCTTTAGGTATACTAACACCCTTGTCATTCTCTTCTAACTCTTGATTTTCATGAAGATCATCTTTCTTTGATTTCCCTTCTAATGGAGTATTTTCTTTATCTTGAATCGTGAGTTTCTTAAATCCTTCTTGAACACCTATATCATTATCTTCACAATAACTCTTGAAAATATCATCATTAGTTTCATCAAATGTGACATGTATGGCTTCTTCTATAACAAGAGTCCTTCTATTATAGACCCTATATCCTCTTTTGTTTTCACAATAACCCAAAAAAATACCGTCATCAATTTTCTTATCAAATTTTTCAAGATGCTCCTTGATACTTAAAATAAAGCATTTGCAACCAAAAATTTTGAAATATCCAACAATTGACTTTTTATGAAAAATTACCTCATAAGAAGTTTTGTTCAAAATTGGTCTCAAAAGAACTCTATTCATTATATAGCATGCCGTATTTACAGTCTCGACCCAAAAATATTTTGGCAAGTTGCATTAACTTAACATGGTTCTTACGGGTTCTTGAAGAGTTCTATTCTTTCTTTCAACAACACCATTTTGTTAAGGGGTTCTTGCAATTGAAAAGTCATGTGTAATTCCATTGTGATCACAAAATTCTGGAAAGTTACAAAATTTAAATTCCGAACCATTGTCACTTCTAATTTTAACAATATTCAAACCAAGCAGATTTTAAACTTTTGCAAATAGGAAAACAAAATTTTTGAAAAGTATCATCTTTATGAGCAAGAAAAACCATCCAAGTTTATCTAGAGTAATCATCAATAATTATTAGGTAATATCTCTTACCACCCAATCTAGCAATTTGTGTTGGACCAAACAAATTAAGATGTAAAAGCTCCAATGGTCTTGAAGTAGAAACACAATTTTTGAGTTTAAAAGAGACTTTGATTTGTTTTCCAAATTGACAAGCATCACAAATTTTGTCTTTTTCAAACTTATTTTTGGCAAACCTCTAACAAGATTCTTTTTGGAAATTTCTTTTAACAAATTCATATTGAAATAACAAAGGCTTCTATGCCACAACCAAGAATTTTCATTTGAGACTTTAAGACATTGAAAGTTAAAGGAATTAATATTTTCAAGAATCACAACATAGATGTCATTGAATCTTTTTCCTTTGAAAATGATGTTAAACTTTGAATCAAGAACTAAACACTCATGCTTCTTGAACAAAACAGACAAATTTCTATTACATAATTGACTAACACTTAGCAAATTATAACTCAAATTATCAACCAAAAGAACATTATGAACAAAAGTCTCACCATTCTTACCAACATCTCCTATTCCAATTGTTTTAGCTTTCACATCATCTCCGAATGTCATTTTGCGACTTGATTTTTTCTTGAACTTAATGAATTGTGATGGATCACCGGTCATGTGTCTTGAACATCCACTATCTATGAATCATTTTGATTCCTTAACGATGTTCACCAAATTCACCTACGCAAGAGTTCAAGAAATAATATTTGGTACTCTTTAATATTTTAATCCTTGAGAGTTAGCATCATGTCTAACTATTCACATGCATTTTATGCCTCTTCTCATGTTCTTCCTCACATAGCAATCACTTTTCATGTGACCTTTTTGACAATAAAAATTACACATAATCAAAGAGTTATTTACATGAAAAGGTTTAATAGATCTTACTTCTCTTCTCTTATGAATAGTAAATACATTTGCACTAGAATTTAACTTCTTTTTATGAGTGCCAAGATGAGCCTTTGATCCATTTCCTTGAAAACAGTTTTTTTTTTTATGTTGGAGAAATTCATTTAAATTGTCTATTCTTTTTTTCAAATCACCTTGTTCCTCTTTGAGCATTTCACAAGGCCTTGTTTTTCTATCAAATTCATTTTATAGATCAATCTCATCATTTTTCAAGTAATCATTTTCAGTTTTTAGGTCTTTGGTTTCTTGAAGAAGACGTGCATTGTCCTGAAGAAAAAAATTAATTTTATATTTTAATTCCTTATTTCTAGCATAAGATTCTTTCAAACTATCATGCAATTTTTCAATGAAAGATTCAAGATCATCATCACTTTCAAGTTGAGGGTTACAAGTTGTTACCTCATTATCTCCAATGGCCATAAAAGCCATTTGAGCAGATTCTTCTTCCTTTTCAATTTTACCATTGGAGTTGCACTCATTCCATGTGATTTGGAAGTTGTTGAATCTTGGTTTTTTTCAGCTTTCCCTTCTTTCTTCTTCTTCATTGGATACTCACTCATGTAGTGTCTAAGTTGGCCGCATTCATAGCATTTGTCACCTACTTTTTGTTGGCCTCTTCTTTCCTTTGTTTCTTGCATTGTTGCATTGATTGGAATTCGAATTGTTAGGTTCTCCTTTTCTGAATCTCCTTTTGTTAAGGATTCTCTTGAAACTTTTTGTGATGAGATTTAGGTCATTGTCATCAACATCCATATCTTCACTATCCAATGAAACTGAGTCATCTTTATCTTGAGATGCTTTTAGAGCAATGCTCCTTTTTACTTTTGCATCTTCTTCTTCTTGTACCTTGGTCTTAGGTTTCAACTCATAAGATGTTAGAGAGTTTATAAGAGATTCAACAGGCATTGAATTCAAATCTTTCGCCTCTTCAATGGCAGTCACTTTACTCTCCCAATTTTTAGACAAAGTATTCAAGATTTTTTTATTTTTTTCTCCTAAGGAGTATTCTTTTTCCAGAACCTCTAAATCCTTAATAAGATCATTAAATCTACAATATATTATATCAATATCTTCATGAAGTTCCATCTTAAACGACTCATATTTAGTAACCAAGATAGACTTCAATTGTTCTCTAACATTCTCATTACCTTCATGAATTTCTCTCAATTTGTCCCAAATCTCTTTAGCCGACTTAAAGCCTTTGACCCTAATAGATTCATTTGAGTCTAAAGCACTATATAACACATTCATAGCTTTTGCATTTAAGGTAAGATGAGCTCTATCCTTTGCAGTCAATTCATTTCTTGTTTTCGGTCTAGATCTATAAGTATTTTTATCTTCTATTGAGGCATCATATGAACCTTCATTAACAATAAATCACAATTCAATGTCAATCGATTGCAAGAAGATAATCATTCTCTCTTTCCAACTCACATAATTTGATCCATTAAACATCAGAGGTCTAGTTACAGATTGTCCTTCAAAAAACATGTCATTGTTGGTTGTCATCTTTGCTCCGAAGCCGTTTGAGCTTAATCTCTAGGAGACCAATCTCTGATACCAATTCTTAGGCCTGAAGACAATCTAAGAGGGGAGTGATTTAGGTTGATTAGAAAAAACTAATCAGGTTATGAGCCCTTTTTGTTCAATACGAAATTTACCCTCTTTCTAAGTGATCACACAATGAATCAATCAATAAAGAAGCAATATCACTTGAGAGAAGTAGAAGTGATATGCAATTTAAGGATCACAAGATGATGTCCTCCTTCTGTGACGCCCCGAAAGAATGAGTGTGAGAACCCGGAAATTTTCTAATTTTCTAGGGTTTATTTTATTTAATCGCCCGCCTTTTCTACATTTTCTTTATTAGAAAAATTCCCCAGATAAAGTTAATGAGCAAAGATAGTTTTAAAATGATTTTTCTAGTATCGGTTAGTTTTTGAGAAATTAAAAGCGTATTTTGAACGTGGGACCCGCAAGTGCGGTAAATGCATTATATTTTTGACAACTTGTTGGAAATTTGTATTAAGTGATATTATTTTACAAAGTGTTAAGCTATTTGTATTGGAAAGACAAAAAGATAAGTTTTAAACCTAAAGGTGACAAGTGTCACCATAAGATTTAGTCTTGAGTTTGACTACTATTCATAACTTTACCATTTAAGTAAAATTGACCAAAAACTCTCCAAATTTCAAAGCTTCTTGGCCGAACCTCTTCCTACAAGAAAAGAAAGAAAAGCTTCCAAGTTTCTTGCTCCAATCTTGCCCAATCTCACAAACTAACCGTTTAATCTTGAATTCCTTCCATAAAACCTCTTAGTTTGGTGGAGTTGAGCTTGGTTGTGAAGTTGTTTGGAAAGCTAAGGTGACGAATTGCTCTATCTCTTGTATTGCTAAGGTGAGTTGTGAAGAACCACTTTCCTTCCTCTAATGATGTTCAATTCATGATTGGTGGTGGTATAAGATGCACTTTTATGGATTATATCTTGGTTTTGGTTGAATTGGTGAAGTTTTATAATTATTGGGGATTTTTCTGTTTTCATATGGATATGATTGTGTGGTTATATATGATGATTGGAAATGATGTTTAAGGACTCTATGAGGCGGAAAAAGTGGTTAATTGCAAACAATTTCTGTTTTGGAAGAAATTTTGGAAAGTTAGGGTTTGTGATTGTGCGTTCTGCCCGAATTTATAGCTCATAGATAGAGGCCGAATTGGCCTTGGCTTAAAACATGAAAGTTTTAGGGAATGACATTTTAGAGGTGCCTACAAAATTTCAGGTCAATCGGAGTAGTGTAGAATGATAAAAGTCGAAATTACTATTGCTGTTCTGGTTTTACCCGAATGTAAGAATTGCGCCTGTAATTGGTTGTTGTGGCTGGAATTGCTTGGAATTGGTTGTTGAGGTCTTCTGATGAAATTTAGCCCTGTTTCTTATCTTTCAGATGGTTTTCGAATTTCTGGATTTGGACTTGGATAGCCTGATTTATGATGTTTCCGCTAGAATGCGTTCTGTGAATCTGTTTTTGTGATTCCGGTATGGTATCTTGCATTTTTGACCTGGTTACACTCGAAACTGGGTTGAGTGATCTTCTGTAATATTGTAGCCCTATCTCTTAGCTTCGAAACAGTGGGTCTTTTACCTTCATCCGACAATCGTAGCGCCTTTGGTACCATTACCGGGAAATGACGTCAAAACTATTTTTCTGGTTTTGAGCTTAACTTTCATTTCCGGACTTTTCCCTAGCTTGACTTGTACTAGTACTACTTGGAGCTTGCTGAATGGCTATTGGATGAACTTGTTGTTGTGTGTGTACCTTTGGGTTGGAATGAGGAAATAATGAAGCCATGATGGCTGGAAAAGTTAGCAAATTCAGGGGAAGTGCTGTCCGAACTTTGAAGGGATTTGTTTGCATTGAGTTTGTGATCTAAGACTTGGATTTGAGCAAGGCAATGTTATATGATGGATGATTTCTGAGCCGTGGAGGTGAATGACCCTAAACTATTTCCAAAGTACTTGTGAAATGTTTCTTGCATTATTTATTTGATTGCATATCATGCGTGCTTGCATGTGGATTCATGACATGATTTGGCTTCAATGTGTGACAGCCCCATCTCCCCCTAAGGCGAACCAGAGGGTTCGGCGGGCCGCCTGCCCGGCTCTCGCCGGGACTCAGTCGTTCACTAAAGTCCTCAAACGAATTACACGAATAAACCTCAAATATACATCACATGGTCCACAAATATACATCCAAGTCTCCAATAATTACATGTCACAAATGCAGCGGAAACAATTCCCAACTATACATAAAATGATTCCAAATCCAAACTGTACAACATAAAGGCCATCCAATCACGCGCACAAGTACTACAAGCCTTCCTTCGCTTGAGCCCTGTGGAGGGGAATAAAATATTTTTGGGGTGAGCTAGAAGCTCAGCGAGTAACCAGAAAATCAGTAATCAAAATCGGTTTAACAATATTTCTTTTCAATGATATCATAAATCAAATGATAAGTCCAGAAACAATTACAACATTTACAAAACATTAAATATGGAGTATCAATAATTCAAGAAACATGTACAATGGAAAGCGATAGTAACATTCATGAAAAGATACGTTCGTTCTCCTGTCATTTCCTTCTTTTTTTTTCATTTGAAATTGCATCATTTTCCACCAACTCCACCAACCTACAAAGGTAATACTCGAGTATACCAAACGTTCACCCAGGTCCCTAATCGCCCGACCGAGTCCGTTTCTGGCTCGAGACGACCGGTAACAAGGGGCAATGGCCAGTTCAGCCCAAAAGGCTTACATTCATGCGCAAGTAGCATTTAATCATTTATCATGAAAATTTCACATTGATTTAGGTCGAGTGCGATAAAATACACACTCGCCTAGAAAGCTCGTTTTGGAAATCATTCAAAGCACGTAACACGTTATCAATCAAAAATACAAGTCATGAAGTCAAGGAAATATATCAAACAAGGAACACTTTCATATAAGCACGCATGATATGCAAGAAAACAGTTCAAAAGTAGCTTTGGAAACAGTTCAAAAGTAAATAATGTAAGAAACATTTCACAAGTACTTTGAAAATAGTTTAGGGTCACTCACCTCCATGGCTCAGAAACCATCCATCATATATCATTGCCTTGCTCAAATCCGAGTCTTAGATCACAAACTCAATGCAAACAAATCCCTTCAAAGTTCGGACAGCACTTCCCCTAAATTTCTTTACTTTTCCAGCCATCAAGGCTTCATTATTTCCTCAGCCAGTCCCAAAGGTACACACACAACAACAAGTTCATCTAATAGTCATTCAGCAAGTTCCAAGTAGTACTAGTACAAGTCAAGCTAGGGAAAAGTCCGGAAATGAAAGTTAAGCTCAAAACCAGAAAAAATAGTTTTGACGTCATTTTGCGGTAATGGCACCAAAGGTACTACGAGTATCGGATGGAGGTCCAAGACCCACCGTTTCGAAGCTAAGAACCAGGGTTACAACAATGTAGAAGGTCACTCAGTCCAAATCCCAGTACAACTAAGTCAAATATGCCAAATAACAAACCAGAACCGTAATTGCAGGTTTACAAATTACACTATTCTGTAATCAGTACAACTCAGTCTAAACAGGTCCAAATGCAGAAATTCCAAAGGCATATGGTAGCTAGGACATCAAGCAACATTTCATCAGAAGACCTCAACACCCAAATCCAAAACAATTCCAGTCAAAACAACCCATTTCAGACACAGTTCTAACATCCTGATGAACCCAGAACAGCAATAGTAATTTCAGCTTATCTCATTCTACACTACTCCAATTGACCTGAAATTTTACAGGCACCCTTAAAAAATCAATACCTACAACTTTCATGTTTTGAGCCAAGGCCAATTCGGCCTCTATCTATGACCTAAAAATTCGGACAGAATGTTCATCACAAAACCCTCACTTTTCAATTTTTGGTCCAAAACAGAAATTGGTTGCAATTAATCACTTTTTCCACCTCCTAGAGTCATTAAACATCATTTCCAATCATCATACATGACCCCATAATCATATTCATATGAAAACAGAAAAATCCCCAATAATTATAAAACTTCACCAATTCAACCAAAATCACGATTTAATCCATAAAAGTGCATCTTATACCACCACCAATCATGAATTGAACATCATTAGAGGAAGGAGAGGGGTCCTTCACAACTCACCTTAGCAATACAAGAGATAGAGCAACTAGTCACCTTAGCTTTCCAAACAACTCCACAAAAACACCTCAAGACCACTTAGCAAAGAGATTTTATGGAATGATTTGGAGTTTTATTGGTTGGATTTGAAGATTGAGCAAGAAATAGAAGGAAGAAATTGAGAGCTTTTCTTTCTTTTCCTTTGAGAGAGAGCCAGCCATAAGCATAGAAATAGGATGATTTTTGGGTCAAAATTGAGTATTAGTAAAGGTAAGAAATAATGGTCAAAGTCCAAGATTAAATCACAAGGTGACACTTGTCACCTTTTTGGTTTAAAAATTATCTTTTTGTCTCTCTAATACAAATATCTTAACACCTTGTAAAATAATATCACTAAATACAAAATTCCAAGAAGTTGTCAAAAATATATTGCGTTTACCGCACTTGCGGGTCCTACGTTCAAAATACGCTTTTAATTTCTCAAAAACTAATCGATACTAGAAAAATCATTTGAAAACTATTTTTGCTCATAAACTTTATCTGGGGAATTTTTCTAATAAAGAAAATGAAGAAAAGGCGGGCTATTAAATAAAATAAACCCTAGAAAATTAGAAAATTTTCGGGTTCTCACACTTATACTTTTCGGGGCGTCACACAATGAGTTCTGGAAAAGTCTTGTGCTGAACACCAACGTCTCCACCTTGTTTATGGTTCATGTTCATGTTTATCTGGAGCTCAAAAATGGGCTCCCTCTCAATGTTAATGTTAAATGATCTATTTGAGCGTTGGGTGTTCAAGTGCAATGATTTCACTAGCTCACGAGAGCAATAAACGTACATTTGATCTCTGAATCATGACATCATCGAAATGATCGAAATGCAACATTGTGAAATATATTTGATTTCGGATTTTACTGGTTACTCGCTGAGCTTTTAGCTCACCCCAAAAATATTTTATTCCCCTCCACAGGGCTCAAGGCGAAGGAAGGCTTGTAGTACTTATTCCTGTGACCGGATGAATTATCTCATGTGTACTTTGAATTTGGACTTCCTCTTGTATAATAGGTGGATCATGGATCAGAGTGGCGCAGTGGAAGCATGGACGCTTCGCTTTTGATATGTAATTATTAGTGGAGAATTTGATATAATATTTGAGTTTTATCTTGTATTCTGTTTGAGGAATGTAGTGAGCGACTGAGTCCCGGCGAGAGCTGGGCAGGCGGCCCGCCGAACCCTCTGGTTCGCCTTAGGGGGAGGTGGGGCCGTCACACCTTCTCTAAATTCTCCTCGGGATCTTTCTCTACTGGTTCGACTTCACCTTCAACCCTAGGAACTTCTATGTCCTGGCCTTCCCCGTTTAAATTCTCTCCCACAAACTCTTCTATCAAGAAGTCACACTTAGTCAAAATTCCCTCGATCTGGTCCCTCACCTATCTTACCATCCCTACAAAGCGATTGTTAGTTGCCTGTAACTACTCCCTTAAAGTGTTGGTCCTTTCCTATTCGGCCATCAACTAAATATCTATTTCTTGAATTCTTTCACTTTGCATTAGATTTGCGCGAATAGAAGAAACTTTTCAAAATTTGGAGAAGAACAAGATGAACTCTCTTTGTCTTTCTCTCTCTCTCTTGTCTCGGCTATGGAGCAGAAAAAATGAAGAAGAAAGGCTGTTCTTAGGGAGTTAAGAAGACAAGAGATTAGGATTAATCTAAGCCACAAGTTTGGCCAACACTTGGCTTAATTACAACCACAAAAATTTCTCTTTCTTCTCCTTGCATTTTGGTCAAGAGATAACCATGAGAGGGAAGATATTTTGCTCAATTAGTGATAAGCTTGTATGGCAAGAAAGTGGTGATCAAGTGGTGGTTAAATTGGTAGTACACGGTACGCGTCGGTTCGAGCCGTTTTTCCTTAAATCACACGTACTAGGGTTTTTTTTTTCTTTTCACTAACTTTTTATCATTGCTTCTAATCACATATTATTTCTCACTTAAAAGTCACTCTTAAGCACCAAATTTGATCCGTACTCTGTACCGGATAATTACACTGCGGATACACGAAAATTCTTATTTCACCTTGAATTGAAAACGAATAGGAAAACCCTAATTTCCTATGACTTTTGGCACTTTTCTAGGGTGATTTAGCCGTAGGATGGTATGAATAATAATTACCAAATAATTTTCAAATAAAAGGGAATTTGAGAAAATATAAGGAATTTGCAAGTCCTCACAATCTCTCCCCCTTAAGAAATTTCGTCCTCGAAATTTTTACCTTCAGATGGCTCAGGAGTTGGTTGGCTGTCTACAGCATATACCTTTGCCGGTACTTTTGTTTGGTTCCCTCTTTCATTCGCTTGTTTTGATTTAGTGCCCCCCAGTTGCTGAGTACTACTTTCACGTGACTGTTTCCTCGGACAGTTGCTAACCTGGTGGTCACCACTTCCGCAAATCAAACACTTCCGTCCTTTCCTCCAACAATCACTCTCAGTGTGATTGGCCTTTCCACAGTAGTCACAAGTCAAGGAAGAAGCCACTTGTTGGCTTTTTTGAAAAATCTCCCCATGGCCTACTTGACTTCTTTTTGTAGATCGTTCATCTAACGCCCCTATTGTCCATGGTGGATAGGACAAAAAGTTCACTTTCTGCACTTTGGAAGGGACTATCGATTCACTTGGTTCCTCAGGCACACTACCAGGTGTACCTCTTTTTCGATTTTGGGAGGCTTTTATCTGTGCTTTTGCATTCTCGATTCGTTGGGCTTTCTCAAGGGCCTCCGTAAATGTATTCACTTGAACCGCTGCTAGTGCTTCTTGAATTTCCAGATTCAATCCCTGTATAAATCGTCTTATCCTTCTCGGTTCCGTGACCACTAATTCGAAAGCAAACTTTGTGACGCCCCGAAAAGTATGAGTGTGAGAACCCGAAAATTTTCTAATTTTCAAGGGTTTATTTTATTTAATCGCCCGTCTTTTCTACATTTTCTTTATTAGAAAATGTTCCCCAAATAAAGTTTATGAGCAAAGATAGTTTGAAAATGATTTTTCTAGTATCGGTTAGTTTTTGAGAAATTAAGAGCGTATTTTGAACGTGGGACCCGCAAGTGCGGTAAATGCATTATATTTTTGACAACTTGTTGGAATTTTGTATTAAGTGATATTATTTTACAAAGTGTTAGATATTTGTATTGGAAAGACAAAAAGATAAGTTTTAAACCTAAAGGTGACAAGTGTCACCATCTAATTTAATCTTGGACTTTGACCATTTGACTTTACCTTTACATTTACCAAATAAATACAAAAAAATTGATCAAAATAAGCTTCATTTTGCAAGCTTCTTGGCCGAATGTTCTTGCTCAAGAAAGAAAGAAAAGCTCTCAATTTCTTCCTTCTATTTCTTGCTCAATCTTCAAATCCAACCAATAAAACTCCAAATCATTCCATAAAATCTCTTTGCTAAGTGGTCTTGAGGTGTTTTGTGGAGTTGTTTGGAAAGCTAAGGTGTTTTGTTGCTCTATCTCTTGTATGGCTAAGGTGAGTTGTGAAGAACCACTCTCCTCCCTTAATTGATGTTCAATTCATGATTGGAGGTGGTATAAGATGCACTTTTATGGATTATTTCTTGATTTGTGGTTGAAGTGATGAAGTTTTATTATTTTTGGGGATTTTCTGTTTTAATATAAGCATGATTGTGTGGCTATCTATGATGATTGGAAATGGTATATAATGACTCTAGGAGGTGGAAAAAGTGATTAATTGCAATCAATTTCTGTTTTGGAAGAAATTTCAGAAAATTAGGTTTTGTGAAGGAACATTCTGCCCGAATCTTTAGCTCATAGATAGAGGCCGAATTGGCCTTAGCTCAAAACCTGAAAGTTTTAGGGCATGACATTTTAAAGGTGCCTACAAAATTTCAGGTCAATCGGAGTAGTGTGGGATGAGAAAAGTCGAAATTACTATTGCTGTTCTGGTTTTACCCGAATGTAAGAATTGCTCCTGTAATTGGTTGTTTTGGCTGGAATTGCTTCCGAATTGGTTGTTGAGGTCTTCTGATGAAATTTATCCTTGATTCTTATCTTTCAGCTGGTTTTGGAATTTCTGGATTTGGACTTGGATAGCCTGTTTTATGGTGTTTCCGCTAGAATGCGTTCTGTGAATCTGTTTTTGTGATTCTGGTATGGTATCTTGCATTTTTGACCTGGTTACACTCGAAACTGGGTTGAGTGACCTTCTGTAATATTGTAGCCCTGTCTCTTAGCTTCGAAACGGTGTATCTTTCACCTTCATCCGAAAATCGTAGCGCCTTTGGTACCATTACCGAAAAATGACGTCAAAACCTATTTTTCTGGTTTTGAGCTTAACTTTCATTTCCGGACTTTTCCCTAGCTTTACTTGGAGCTTGCTGAATGGCTATTTGATGAACTTGTTGTTGTGTGTGTACCTTTGGGTTGGAATGAGAAAATAATGAAGCCATGATGGCTGGAAAAGTTGGCAAATTCAGGGGAAGTGCTGTCCGAACTTTGAAGGAATTTGTTTGCATTGAGTTTGTGATCTAAGACTTGGATTTGAGCAAGGCAATGATATATGATGGATGGTTTCTGAGCCATGGAGGTGAGTGACCCTAAACTATTTCCAAAGTACTTGTGAAATGTTTCTTGCATTATGTACTTCGATTGCATATCATGCGTGCTTGCATGTGAGTTCATGACATGATTTGGTTTCAATGAGTTCTGGGAAAGTCTTGTGCTGGACACCAACGTCTCCACTCTATTTATGGTTCATGTTCATGTTTTATCTGGAGCTCAAGAGGAGCTCCCCTCTGAATGTAATGTTAATGTTAAATGATCTTATTTGAGCGTTGGGTGTTCAAGTGCCTTATGATTTCCCTGGCTCACGAGAGCACTAAACAACATTGTGATTCCTCTGAATCATGACATCATCGAAATGATCGAAAATGCAACATTGTGAAATATATTTGTTTAATGATTTTACTGGTTACTCGCTGAGCTTCTAGCTCACCCCAAAAATATTTTATTCCCCTCCACAGGGCTCAAGGCGAAGGAAGGACTTGTAGTACTTGTGCACGTGACTGGATGGCCTATGTTTTGTACAATTTGGATTTGGAAATCATTTTATTTATAGTTGTATATTTCCGTTGGGAATTGTTTCCGCTTCGCTTGACATGTAATTATTGGAGAATTTGATGTAATATTTGAGGTTTATTCTTGTAATTCATTTGAGGATTGTGGTGAACGACTGAGTCCCGGCGAGAGCTGGGCAGGCGGCCCGCCGAACCCACTGGTTCGCCTTAGGGGGAGGTGGGGCTGTCACAGTTGGTATCAGAGCTTAGGCTTTCAGATCTCTGTAGTGTATCCTAGCTTGAAGTTTAGGATGCCGGACTGTGGGTTTGGTTTGCAATATTAGTGATTCATGCGGGATATCTCGATTGATTGGTACAAGATGGAATGTCGAGGACGACATTCTTTTAAGGAGGGGAGATTGTGACGCCCCGAAAAGTATGAGTGTGAGAACCCGAAAATTTTCTAATTTTCAAGGGTTTATTTTATTTAATCGCCCGCCTTTTCTACATTTTTCTTTATTAGAAATGTTCCCTGAGATAAAGTTTATGAGCAAAGATAGTTTGAAAATGATTTTTCTAGTATCGGTTAGTTTTTGAGAAATTAAGAGCGTATTTTGAACGTGCGACCCGCAAGTGCGGTAAATGCATTATATTTTTGACAACTTGTTGGAATTTTGTATTAAGTGATATTATTTTACAAAGTGTTAAGATATTTGTATTGGAAAGACAAAAAGATAAGTTTTAAACCTAAAGGTGACAAGTGTCACCATCTAATTTAATCTTGGACTTTGACCATTTGACTTTACCTTTACCTTTACCTTTACCAAAAAAATTGATCAAAATAAGCTTCATTTTGCAAGCTTCTTGGCCGAATGTTCTTGCTCAAGAAAGAAAGAAAAGCTCTCAATTTCTTCCTTCTATTTCTTGCACAATCTTCAAATCCAACCAATAAAACTCCAAATCATTCCATAAAATCTCTTTGCTCAGTGGT